>NC_085874.1:29813195-29818195 GCF_034702125.1 Engraulis encrasicolus
AATTTTGTTGAATTGAGGTGAATGAATGGCTAATACCCCTATTTTTGTGGAGTGCCTGCCTTTGCTGTGTTGAGAAACATTACTGGACTGTAGTTTTAGAAGTTTTGTTTTTGCTTTACTTTAGTTTTTTGCTTTAATATTGAAATCCACACACACACATACCTCTGGCTTTGGCGGCGGCGCACGTAGGTTGCAGCAGCTCCTTGCTTTCCCAACTTTCAGTGTTTATTTGTGTTAAAATGTGTCTTTCGAAATGTCTATCGTCGGAAAATATGTCGGAACGCACGTACAGTCGGCAACAGCTGTTGCAGATAAGAAGGGACAACTTAAGCAATGTATTGGATGTACCAACGAAGACTCTGGAAGAACTAGGAATTCTGCGGCGGCATAGGACTACATCGGACCCGTCTGCATCGCCTACATGCCGACACCGAAAGCGATGCTCCAGAATTAGGAAAAGGGGCAAACGAGGTGGCGTCGAGACACGGCTTGCAGCCAACCCAACTCGTCCAGCAATACCATCAATTCTCTTGGCAAACGTCAGATCTCTGGACAATAAGATGGATGACATACGGCTACTAAGATCAGCGAACAAAACCGTGAGGAACTGCTGCGTTACGGTGTTCACCGAATCATGGCTGAACGACGGCATACCCGATTCGGCTTTACAACTGGAACAACTAACGTGCCACCGAGCGGACAGAGCCCTTGCAGAGAAAAAACGAGGGGGAGGAATATGTGTCTACACACATGATGCTTGGTGCAATAATGCTACGGTAGTACAGAGGCACTGCTCTCCACGAGTGGAGTTCATGATCATCAAGTGCCGACCCTTCTATCTACCCAGAGAAATATCCGCTATCCTATTAGTCGCCGTCTACCTCGCACCCAGCAACAACAACAGCGTCAAAAGCGAGGCACTGAACGAGCTGCATCGGGGCATCAGTGAACAACAAGATGCACACCCAGATGCCTTCACAGTGGTACTGGGAGATTTCAACCACGGAAATCTCAAAACAGTACTTCCAAAATTTCATCAACATGTCAACTTCCCAACAAGAGAACAAAACACCCTGGACCTCGTTTACACAAATCAGAAGAGAGCATACAAGGCAAAGCCCATCCCCCACATTGGATCATCAGACCACACAACGATTCTCCTACTGCCAGCTTACAGACAAAGGGCAAAACTCACCAAACCAGTTCAGAAGGAGGTGAGAAAATGGCCTGAGGGAGCCATCTCACGACTACAGGACTGTTTTGAAACCACAGACTGGGACATTTTCAAAACAGCTGCCACCCACAGCAATCACATTGACATTGAGGAGTACACAGACACCGTGACCTCCTACATCACAAAATGCATCGATGATGTTACAGAAATAAAACACATCACCACCAGGGCCAACCAGAAGCCATGGTTCACAGGAGACGTTCACCGACTGCTGAGGGCCAGAGACAAAGCCTTCAGAGCAGGAGACGTAGCTGGCCTAAAGACAGCAAGGGCAAACCTGTCCCAGGGCATCAGGAAAGCAAAAAAGGAATACTCAGACAAAATAACAACACACTTCAAAGACAGCAGAGATGCACAGAGCCTGTGGCAGGGCATACAGGCCATCACGGACTATAAGCCTGCACCACGAAGCTGTGACAACAACACCTCTCTGCTAAACGACCTGAACAGTTTCTTTGCCCGCTTTGAAGCACACAATGACACTCACCCACAGAAAACTCCCCCTCCCCCCCATGATCAACCCCTTTACCTGTCCTCTGCCAGTGTTAAGAGGACACTGGCCACCATCAACCCACGCAAAGCAGCTGGCCCAGACAACATACCAGGCCGAGTGTTGAAGGATTGTGCAGAAGAGCTGAAGGATGTCTTCACAGACATCTTTAACATCTCTCTGGAGCAAGCAGTCATCCCATCACTTTTCAAAGCTGCTACCATCATACCTGTGCCGAAGAAATCATCACCATCATGCTTCAATGACTACCGTCCTGTAGCACTGACGCCCATAATCATGAAGTGCTTCGAACGGCTAGTCCTGTCACACATCAAAGCCACCCTACCCCCACCCTAGACCCCTACCAGTTCGCATACCGAGCCAAGCGATCCACGGAGGATGCAATTTGCTCTGCCCTCCATCCAGCCCTCACCCACTTGGACAATAAAGACTCATATGTGAGAATGCTGTTCATTGACTTCAGTTCAGCATTCAATACCATAATACCACAACAACTCATCAGAAAACTGGACAAACTAGGTTTCAGCACCTCCCTCTGCAACTGGCTGCTGGACTTCCTGATGCAAAGACCACAAGCAGTACGGGTAGGGAACAACACCTCAAGCACCCTGACCCTGAGCACGGGGGCTCCGCAAGGTTGTGTTCTCAGCCCCCTGCTGTTCACGCTGCTGACACACGACTGCACAACGACCCACAGCACTAACCATCTAGTGAAGTTTGCGGATGATACAACACTGGTGGGCCTCATCACCAAGGGCGATGAGACTCACTACAGAGAAGAAGTAGACCTGCTGGCCAGATGGTGCAAAGACAACAACCTCCTGCTGAATGTCAACAAGACCAAGGAGATTGTTGTCAACTTCCAAAGGGTCCAAAAACAACTGCCACCACTGACCATCGACGGCGATGCTGTGGAGAGAGTGAGCAGCACCAAGTTCCTTGGAGTGCACATCAGCGACGACCTCTCTTGGACCACCAACACTACATCACTGGCGAAGAAGGCCCATCAGCGTCTCTACTTCCTGCGCAAACTAAAGAAGGCAAGTGCTACACCCTCCATCATGACAACATTCTACAGAGGAACCATAGAGAGCGTCGTGTCCAACTGCATCACAGTGTGGGGAGGAAGCTGCACGGAGAAAAACAGGAAGACACTCCAGCGTGTTGTGAACACAGCGAAGAAGATCATTGGAGTACCACTCCCCTCCCTGCAGGACATTTACACCACACGCCTCACCCGGAAAGCACTGATGATCATCAAAGACACAAGCCACCCTGCACACAAACTGTTCAGCCTCCTGCCCTCTGGAAAGAGGTACAGGCGCCTCCGTTCCCGTACCACCAGGCTGGCGAGCAGCACAATGCACCAAGCGATCAAGATACTGAACACTCAACCCACTCTCCCTCCACTGTCAGCCTCTAGCCAGCAAGGCCACTGACAACCCCCCCCCCCTCATCCCCCACCACCATATCTGCGACTGAACATTCCACCTGCACTACTATACTTGTGACTGAACTTTCAACCTGCACTAACTCAAAACATGCACGCGCACACACACACACACACACACACACACACACACACACACACACACACACACACACACACACACACACACACACACACAAGCACACTGCACTTTCTGCGCTAAACCCAAACATAAACACACTGACACACACACACACACACACACACACGAACACACACACAGACGCACACCGCACCTTCTACCTGCACTAAACACATACACACACACACACACACACACACACACACACACACACACACACACACACACACACAAACACACACACACACACACACACACACACACACACACACACACACACACACACACACACACACACACACACACACACACACACACACACACACACACACACACTGCTGCTGGTGTACTTGACAAACCTTTTTAATATTTATTTTTCTTCAAAATGCTACTATTACCATGTCTAGAACGCTATAAAGGACTTTTTTAGGAAAAGCACAAAAGTACAACAATACATCTTAATGTATGTCCTCTACAAGTCTTCTGTTGTCCAGTCTTGCACTTTAAATGTCTGTATGAGCACTGTCTATGTCCATACTGTCTTAAGTCCATGTATAAGTACTGTCTATGTCTATACTGTCTATGTCTGTATGGGAAAGCAAGAAATGTAATTTCAAATTCTTTGTATGACCAGTGCATGTAAAGAAATTGACAATAAAACCTACTTGACTTGACTTGACTTGACTCCAGTCAACGCTCATCAAGTGGTCTGTGTAATCTTCCAAAAAAGAAGCTATCATTTAATGGGCTTCTGGAATGCAATTTAAACCACATGGACCACAATGAATGAATAAATGAATGTACTACGGCTGTGTTGTTGTGTTGTATAGGCATCTAACGAGCGCAACTACCACATCTTCTACTGTCTGCTGATGGGCCTGCCTCAGGAAAAGAAGAAGATCCTCTCCCTGGGCAAGGCAGAGGACTACAACTACCTTAATGGGGTACACACTATAGTATTTTCTTTGACTTTCTTTATTTCTTGTTTCCTTTCTTTTTGCTTTTATTTTTTGTGTGAGATACATTGAATTGCACCTGTGTATGAAATGCGCCGTACAAATACCTGTACACTTGCCTTGCCTATTTAATTGGTTTAAACAAAAAGTGCCCTTGTTAACATGCCTATTGAATAGAGCTTGGCAATATGACCATATATATATATTGTTATCGTAATAGAAAAGTGTCTATCGTGCCCTTATACTGTATATATACATGAGTGATTCTCTTATTCGCCTACACTTTTAAGTCCGTGGATTTTATTTGGCAATTCCACTAACTATTAACTGCATCCAATGATGTTTTGGACATTAGAAAACATTTATCTTTCTTATATTACAGAAAGTGTAGACATAGCATTATTTCCCTCAGCAAGAATGAATATTTAATACTGGTTTTGGGCATTTTCATGCCGTCCTGTTTTCCAAATGTCAGATTCAGTCTTCATATTAGCATGTAAAGAAACTTGTTTTGCCCAAGACGATTGCAAATGTTGATTCACAGTAATCATCACAATATGACAAAACTGTCAGAAAGACCACTGTCCTTTCCATTATACATGAAATTTGCCATTTTGTGTGTGTCCACGAAAACTGTGTTAACCGTGTCACGGTCTGAAACCTCCTCCATAAATCAGTAATGGTTTGGTCTTAGGCCATACGAATAACATCACGTGATGTCATAACCT
>NC_085874.1:29833195-29835695 GCF_034702125.1 Engraulis encrasicolus
TACACACATAACTAGTGTTGTACACACATACACACATACACACATCGTCTGCTAAATTCAATGTAATCTAATGTAATGTAACAAGTGTGTTGTACATACATGCACACATAACTAGTGTTGTACACACGTACACATATAACAGGTTTGTTGTACACTCACAGTACAGAGAGCACAGAGAACACTGATGTGGCATAACCCTGAAAAGAACCTCTGTGTGCCAGACTTGCAGGAAATTCCGAAATGAAATTCACAGTAATGAATTGAAATTCACAGTAATGCCATGATATGAACACTAGGTGGTGGTGTTCTATGTACTCTCAATGGGCGGTGTAGATTAAATTCAAAGAAATTCAAGGTAATGACAAAATGGGAACACTAAATGGTCAGTATGTGTCTATTCCCGGCACTTCTTGGGCTGCTTCCACCACTACCTAGTGTTCGTATTATGGCATTGCTTTCAATTTCAATTCAGAATTTCGTACAAGCCTGCTGTGTGCTTGACTTTAGTGTCTGTTTCCAGTGTGCGAACCTGCTCTGACCTTGAACTGTTCCATTTTGATCCAGACACCTGTTTACATTACTAAACTTGTTTGGCGCAACGATATACCTACCTCCACACATGCACACATAACAAGTTTGTTGCCGATATAACCTGAGACGATTCTGCACAGTCCAGACCCAGTCTCTCTGAAACTGCAAGGCAGACGTACAACCGACCGAGCTGAAAGCCCTTTAGCTTGCATTCAGTACATCAATGCATGCTGTACATACAGTAAGCAGAGATCAGATCACACACACACACCATACCTGTCAACTTTGAGCTCCCAAAATTCGGGAAAATTCCCATATTTTAAACAAAATCCGGGAATTTTTCTAAAGGCCAAATTCTGACAGTCAACGGGATGACAGAGACGGATCGGACGGTGCGTTCTACTCTGCTTTTCACAACGCGCGTGCAAAGACAGTCCTGTCTAAAATCCCTCAGCACACGTTTTACAGCGTGGAGAAACAATGCAATGAAAACAAAACAATGAAATGAGCGCAATGAGTTTCTTCTTGTTGTTTTGTCGCACAAGTTGTCTGTTCGTGCAAAACTTTGTGCTGGTACAGGTTGTGATAAGGTTAATCGCATGATAACACACACACACACACACACACACACACACACACACACACACACACACACACACACACACACACACACACACACACACACACACACACACACACACACACCCCTAGCCAGCTAACACACACTGTTGCCATACTCCAGGAGGAAACGCCTGCCACTCCAGAAGAGCTAGAAGAAGACGTGAGAGATGAGAGACCAAAGGAGAAGCCAGAGGAGAAGGCAGAGGAGAAGAAGGATGATGTCATGAAGGGCCGCCGTATGATGAGGACCGTTGAGGCAGTAGAAGAGGAAGAGGTAATGACAGTTACGGTAGTACAGTATTACTAGGGTTGGGCGATTCATTTCGATTAATTTACTTAACATAGGCAAGGCAAGGCAAGGCAAGTTTATTTGTATAGCGCATTTCATACACAGGTGCAACTCAATGTGCTTCACAAGATTAACAAATGCAAAAAAGAAAGGAAACATGGAAGAAAGAAGGAATTAAATTAGAGTCAAAGAACATTTAAAACATTAAGATAAAACATAAGGTAAAATGATAATACTAATAAAATAAAATATAAGATAAACATAAAAAAAAAAATAAGAAGAATTTGAGCTAGGGGAAAGCATCTGAGCACAGCTTTATGTTACAGTTTTTTTCGATTGGTTTGGCTCATTTCTTGAAACTGAGATGACATTCCTATAACCATTGGGTCATTTGGCCAAACATTCTTACACTTCTGCACAACAGTTCAGATAACTAGCAAAATGTCATATACCTCCCAAAACACCTCATTCTTGCATCAGCACTAAACCGTCTGACATATAAATAGTCAGTACCATCAAAATGGCATAGATCCTTCTCAATTGCTTTGACTCATTTGCATTCATTTAGTCCTTCTGTCAAAATAAACTGGATGGTTCAGCATAACTACATGGATCCTCATCACTCGCTCATATCACCACAAAAACAGTTTACCCATGTGTCAAAACTAAATTTCTTCCCCACATATATCATCAGTACCCTCAAAATACATTGTCCCTTTGCCATTGTGTAAGCACTGCCAGTCAAAATGGTTAGGTGTTTTATCTACGTTCAGCTAACAGATTTCGACTATGTATAAAAATTAAAAAGTGAGTGAAACTATTGAAGTTTGACAACACAGATAATTTACCAAGGACATTTATCAGTAACTTTCTTTACTGTAAATTCATATACAGAAAGTAATGCCCATATATCACAGGTTTCTCATGGGTTTGGCTCATTTCTCAAAACAGAGATAACATTCTCAAAATAACATGGACAAATGCCAAAGCAACTAGCAATTGTTCAAAACAGAATGTCGTTTGAAAAAATGTCAAGAAATTAGCCAAATAACATGGAAA
>NC_085874.1:29843195-29853195 GCF_034702125.1 Engraulis encrasicolus
TGTATGACTAACCGTGTGTATGTTTGTGTGCTGCAGGAAGATGACTTTGTGCAGCTGGCTGCCATGCACTACTTTGTCAAGTTTGGTTCAGCTTGCAGCCCGGACAACACCAGGCAGGTGGTGAGGGAGGTCATCAACACCACCCTCATAGAGAACAAGTCAGAGCAGCGCTGGATACAGATAGTCACCACTGCTCACACTAAGGTGAAGACAAAACATCCCTTCCCTTTATTACACAACCTGAGCAGTTATCAAGTATTTTAACCCGTGTAAAGTGTTTGGGTCATTTTGACCCATTTTCCGTTATTAGCTTGAGAAAAATAGTATGAGTTATCATTGTTTCACACTGCGATTCACTGGCTGTGGCTCATTTTCAGTGAGGAACATGAATATTTTTTATTTTTTGTTTTTTTTGACCCATTTCACTTTGGGGAGCTTATACATCAATATTTAAACTTAATATCTAAACTCTCTGATACAACGGTGATCACATGTTGAGTAGACAAGGCAGAGGGTGAAGTATGTTGAAAAAGGAGTACAGATATTGTTCGGTCCTTCTGTTGTGCATCAATGTTGCAACCTTCGCAATAAGAGCACTAGTGGTTCAATCCGAGAGCTTGAATTGAGTTTACTCACTTTCTTCACCGTTTCTTTATATTTCTCTTTCTGTATCTCCCATTCTCAACAACATAAATAAACAGAAATTCACAGGCAGGGTGAGGGGAACATGAGGGTGAATATGAGCTATGACTTTTTCCATCTTTCATTATTTTTCTATGTGCCCGGCCCGTGAGCCGAACACCTTATATGTAACCAAACGAACACCTTACAAGGGTTAAATATGTTTTGACCTGTTTAGGGCCTTGAACTACACAGGACATCTGTGTCAATGAAAAACATCAACTATAATGACCACGCCAGTATGTGGCGAGTAGAGAAATAATTGCACCAACATTTGCTAACCAAAGTGCTGGGATCTCCTTTTAAATTTGATTCACATAGCGGCCAAACTGTTAAATGTCTGTGGCTATCACATTTTCTGATGATGGGCAGTGTGCAGTTCCTCACACATTCTTTTACCACATGGTCATTCCAAAATGAGACAAATATTCCATATAGTGCCCTTTTATGTCACAGAAGAGTCAAGGCTGACAGGGAATAAGTGGGAGAAATAGGGTTACGACAGGGTTCAAACCCCACAGGAACTTATCTCTATGATATATTGTAGTAGAGTAAAGAAGAGTAACTGTATTGATCTTGAAGAAAATAAAGGTGTTCAGCAGCATACACAAATGCACAAATTATAATATACATTGCACGACATATTAAACATATAGCACATGCTTACAGTCCATACAGTCAGACATTAGGCATCAGACATTAGGTGGGTGGGTGCTCTATAGGTGCTCTATGCAGAGCAATAGAGCACCCTTTACTGTTTCCCCAGTTTACCAATTCACATACTGCACAGACAGTGCACTACGCATGCACTGACTGAATGAGGGGCCATAGTTTGTGACTTTGTGTGTTTGTGTGCATGTGTGTGTGCGTGTGTGTGTGCGTGCGTGCGTGCGTGCGTGCGTGCGTGCGTGCGTGCGTGCGTGCGTGCGTGCGTGCGTGTGCATATCTGTGTTACAGGGGTCTTATATAAATTCCCAGAAGAGCACTGAGACGGTGCAGCAGGAGGTGGTGGACTATGTTAGGCGGACATGGCCAATATTTTTCTCCCGCTTCTTCGAGATCACCTACCTATCAGGTAGGCTACCACTGTCCTCGTCCTTTCATCCTGACTGACCCTATATTCCTCCAGGGACTGTAACCAATACCCTGTACTAAATATAAATCGCTTTGGATGAAAGCGTCAACTACTATAAGTGTAACACATTGTATTATGATGTAACCTGCCACTACAATCAGATACCATACATGTCAACTAGGTAATTTAATGACATAAACCACTTCTGGAAATGTTAACTCCACAATGAGGTAATATGCTAATTACTAGGGATGCACGATGTCAAAAATTTCGGCCGATACCGATATCCGATTATGATATTGCGGTTTTGGCCGATGACCGATATTAACCAATACCAATGTTTTTCTTTCTTTTTTTTAAAAAAGAGATGACAATGATGCAAACAATCAGAATTTTTGAATGTCGTCTTATTTCCAAAAACACTTTTTAACTCCCTGTGATAATTAGATAAAAAAAATAGAGACAAAATAGAAGACAAACAGTGAAAGTCATCGTCAAGTCCATTCTTTTAGAACCGTAACATATAAAAAAAAACATCAGCGTTAACATCGGCCCAGTTTTACCCATCAGACCGATGTCCGATGTGTTGAATATTGGCCGATATCGGCCGATACCGATACATCTGGCCGATACATCGTGCATCCCTACTAATTACTATTAAATAAGTTAAATAAGCTAATGTTAGTGAGTACTGATGGCATGAATCAGTATTATAACGACGGTGAACATAGTAGATTTGTATTGTTCTTCTTTCCTCTGAACATACAGGTCCGCCTCTACCCCAGGATAAGCTGATTCTAGCGGTGGACTGGAGCGGACTTTCTTTCTTTGAGACAAAAGAGAAGATCTGTATGGAGCTGCCATATGCAGAGTTACAAGACGTCATAATCAGGTATTTAAAACAATGATGAGTGTATGTGCGTGTGTGTGTGCACGCATGCCTGCGTGCGTGTGTGTCACTGGTGTGTCACAGCTTTTCATCAGGTAGTCAACAGCATACCTGTCAACTTTGAACTCCCAAAATTCGGGAAAATTCCCATATTTAAGCCAAAATCCAGGAAATTTTCTAAAGGCCAAATTTTGACAGTCAACATGATGATGAAAGCGTTCTACTCTGCTTTTCACAACAGTGCGCATGCAAAGACAGATCCTGTCTAAAATCCCTCAGCACAAGTTTTACAGTGTGGAGAAACAATGCAATGAAAACAAAACAATGTATGAAATGAGCGCAATGAGTTTCTTCTTGTTGTTTTATCGCACAATCTGTTCATGCAAAACTTCGTGCTGGTACAGGTTGTGATTAGGTTAATCGCATGATTTGCTGTTCCGTGGCTGTTTTATGAGTTTATGAGGAAATGAGTGGGCGCACAAGGTGCATCTGGTGGCATCTGGCATACAGTCTTCTGGCAGGTAGCTTGAAAAGCAAGACCCTCTGTCTATCTCTTCAAGAGGGGGTGTGGCTTGTCGGACAGGGCCGTGGGTAGCCTATATTGGGCTACTGGACCGACTGTGTTTTTTGATAATGTGAAAAATTCGGGATATTTCCGGGAAAATTTTCAAATCGGGAAGAAATCGGGAAATGAGTCAAAATTAGGGAGTTTCCTGGGAAATTAGGGATGATTGACAGGTATGGTCAGTAGCGAGGCTTTTGTGTAAGTAAATGCATGTGTGTGTGTGTGTGTGTGTGCGTGCGTGCATTTGTGCGTGTGTGCGTGTGTCTACAGTAGGAATCAGGCTGGCCCGATTGGTGCCATGATCTCGCTGTCCACTCTGAGGGGGGAGATCATCATGGAGGTTCAGAAGGGGGAGGAGCTTGTGGAGATGGTGGGCGGGTTCTTGGAGGGGCTGAGGCAACGTTCCCTCTATGCTGTCGCTCACCGCGATGCTAATAAACAAGGTAGGAGTATACCACAATGCTTATTTTACGAGGTAGGAATATACCACAATGCTTATAAACTAGGTAGGAATATGCTACAGCGTTCCACATACGTTGGTACAGTATATCACGAAAGTGAATATACCCCTCACAGTTTTTGCAGATTTGTGAGTATATCTTTTCATAGGAAAGCATTACAGAAATTTCACTTTGACACAATGATTAGTGACCTTTTAACAATATATTTAACCACTTAAATTTCTTGTTCACTCAGAATAAAACAAAATACAGCCATCAATGTTTGAACATGTACTCACAAAAGTGAGTACACCCCAGAAGAAAGTCCGGTAGGGAAGGGGCTGTGTTTGCTCGAATCGTCTCGAAATGAAACGAAATGAAAAGGGATGAAAAGGGAGGTCATCAGTGTACGTTTCAACCTTTCTTCGCATTGAATTTTAACATTTTGAGTGTGCATCTGGCTTAAATACATTGGTGTGAGATTTGAATGCAATCCTATGGAGAATATCATGATCTGCTTCAGTAGTCACAGTGCATGTTGACATGCATGTTTCTTTTAGGTGTATTTCAGATTACCAATGTTGACAACATCCGTGCATCCCCAAACCATGTCAGTCCCACTACCATGCTTGGCTTTTGATAGGATACACTTGTTTTGTAAAACTCACTTGTTTACCACCACAAATGCTTGACACCATCTAAAGTATATTTGTTTATCTTGGTCTCTTCAGATCACACAACATGGTTCCAGTGATCCATATCCTTGGTCTGTTCATCTCTCTTGAGACCAAGATAAACAAATTTGCTTTAGATGGTGTCAAGCATGTGTGGTGGTAAACAAGTGAGTTTTACAAAAAAGTGTATCCTCTCAATAGCCAAGCATGGTAGTGGGACTGACATGGTTTGGGGATGCATGAATGCTGTCAACATTGGCAATCTGAAATACACCTAAAAGAAACATGCATGTCAACATGCACTGTGACTACTGAAGCATATCAAGATATTCTCCATAGGATTGCATTCACATCTCACACCAATGTATTTAAGCCAGATGCACACTCAAAATGTAAAAGTTCAATGCAAAGAAAGGTTGAAACACACACTGATGACCTCCCTTTTCATCCCTTTTCATTTCGTTTCATTTCGAGACGATTCGAGCCAACACAGCCCCTTCTCTACCGGATTTTAATCTGGGGTGTACTCACTTTTGTGAGTACATGTTCAAACATTAATGGCTGTATTTTGTTTTTTTCTGAGTGAAAAAGAAATTTAAGCGGTTAAATAAGTTGTTAAAAGGTCACTAATCATTGTGTCAAAGTGAAATTTCTGTAATGCTTTCCTATGAAAAGATATACTCAAAAATCTGAAAAACTGTGAGGGGTGTATTCACTTTCGTGATATACTTACTGTAGCAATACAGATGTGTGTCATTGAGTATGCAGTATGTTAGATTATGTTAGATATGTTAAGTATGTTAGATTTGAGCACATTTCACTGGGCGACCACCTGAATCGATTAAGTTCATCTACTCTACTCTGGGACTCACTAGTTCGACGCCCTTTCGTGACTTACCGCTTACGTCATACGACCCTAAACCTAATCCTAACCCTAACCTTAACCCTAAACCTAACCCTAAACCTAACCCTAACCTTAACCCTAACCCTAACCTTAACCCTAAACCTAACCCTAACCTTAAATCGCTTGTTTGAAATGTTTGATTACCATGTGAAGTCACGAGAGGGCGTCAAACTAGTGAGTCTACTCTACTCTACTTAACCATAATTCTAGATGACCCTGACTTCCTTGTGTATCGCCGTGGCGATTTGCTTGAGCTGCATCGAGATAGGAACTTCTCAGAAGACGACCGCTGGATACACGCAACCAACGAGAGGACAAGTCAAAGTGGAGCCGTTTCCACGGATGCCATCATCATCCTCCCCACGGTCACAAGGCCCACAGAAGACACACTGGTAAACAACGATAACAGCAACAGCAACATCAACTGCAAAGTCAATCAATCAATAACACAAAAAATGATCAATTATCTTTGACGTGGCCCACATATGACTCACTGATACTAAAGATCCATTGTTCAATAGCATAACACAAAGTCTATAAATCCAATCCAGCCAACCCAGAGAACACACTAGCACACAACAACAATAACAACCACAACAACAACTGCAAATCAATAAACCAATAATACACCAATTCATTAATCAGTGAAGCTTTACGCTGAAAGCCATCATCCTTCTCTGACTATGACAAATTGGTAGACAACATCAAAAACTACAACAGCAACTACAACAGCACAGCAAATCATTTCATCAATAAATCATCACCCTCCTTGTCATTACGTGGCTCGCAGTCGACACACTGAGTAAGAAAAACAATGATCAATCGGTCAATCAATCAATCAATCATTCCATCAATCAATCAATCAATCAATAAATCAATCAATCAGTTATAATCATCGTAATCATAAGAACAACAACATCAACAAACATTGATCGATCAATCAATCAATCAACATCCACTCCATGCAGCCACACACTTAACAAAGGAGTACCAATGTAGCCATATGCATCACCACTGAAAGACCACTCTATACAGCAGTTGCCCATTCTTAATCAATCTCCTCTAGTTGGTGGATCAGTAGAACATACAGTATACAGTAGCCAATTTTAATCAATTTCCTTATGTTGGTGGATCACTAGAACATATACAGTAGCCAGTCTTGATCAATTTCCTCATGTTTGTGTTTTCTCTGTCATCTGTGTAGAACCGGCTGAATTTGAACCCAACAGAGAAGAGGTACAAATCCAAAGATGAACCCATCACGGATAGAATCACTCTGATCAACCTCAAGGAGTTCTCCTTCGAGTACTTCAGGTGAGCAAAGTTCTGCAGTATACATGGGTTCACCATGTTTGTAAACACGATATTGTGAGGAGGGGTAAGACACTGGCAGCCAACCATGTGAGCTAATTTTTTGACCGACAGCGGTTTCCAACAATCAGAGGTTGAGTTGTGCGCAGGTAGTTTCACGCAGTCAAGGGGAAAACACAAATTTAGAACCCATGTATATCCAAAACCTGGACCAGAGCTGGAATTCGCAGGCGCCCATACCCACAATGCAATTCCGATTCCTCGTCCACCCATACGTAACTGGAATCACTTTTTGTCATTGCGCACAATGCAATTCCAATTCCTCAGACGGTTTAAGTCTGCCCATGCACAACCGGAGACACTGCTTCATCCACCATGGTGTTGCTCGTGTCCCCAGGCCTCTCCTCCAATTTCCCGTAGTACACCGCTGTGGTAGTTTTGGGTAGGGTGCGCACATCCAAAAACACTTTTTGCAGGTGCCAGACAAAAGTGTTTGACAGTTGAAGAAGGTAGATATTACGCAATGCCATTAAGCTCCAAAAAAAGAAACATTAGTATTTATAAAGCAACGTTCAAGCTGGATCAGCTTCATCAGGCTTCATCAGGCAGCCATTTTTTGGAGCTTATTGGCAGTGTGCAGACCTATCTTCTTCAAACGTACTCCTTTGCTACAATGCAGGTTTTTGACCTTTTGGTTTTGACCTTTGCCCAGGACCTCATGTTTTGTAAAACTGTGTGTGTGTGTGTGTGTGTTTGTGTGTGTGTGTGTGTGTGTGTGTGTGTGTGCGCGTGTGTGTGTGTGTTTGTGTGTGTGTGTGTGTGTGTGTGTGTGTGTGTGTGTGTGTGTGTGTGTGTGTGTGTGTGTGTGTGTGTGTGTGTGTGTGTGTGTGTGTGTGTGTTTCTGTGAGTGTGTGTGTGTGTGTGTGTGTGTGTGTGCGTGTGCGTTTGTGTATGCGTGTGTATTTGTAGAGAACCCTCTAAAGGTGTGAAGGGGGCCGCGAAGGAGAAGCTGTGGGCCAATAGTAGAGAGCCCCTCAAGCATCCACTGCTGAAGAGCCTGGCAGGCAACTCCCAGCTCAGCAACCTTGCTGTGCAGATCTTCACTGATATCCTTTACTTCAAGCTAGGGGTGGCGAAAATATAAAAAAAAACGGCTACTGAGCCTCATTAACCGGTGGTTAACCGCCGGTAATCTTACCCTCTCTTTTTTTTAGCTTTCTTATCCTTTTTTTTAGACCTGAGGTTAACCGGTGGGAGAACATTTTAACCAGTTAACGTTGATCTGGTTGACTACCGGTTAAACGGCTACCGGTTAACATCCCTACTTCAAGCTAGGGGTGGGCGACATGACGATATTAAATCCGGAATCCTGAAATCGAGTACAAGATCGTCTCAAATCTGCCAAAGTGGAGTTGCAGTGAGGATGTTTACAATTAGTATCAGAGTGATGTCTGCTTACTTAGTGTTGTTGTCTTCACTTCATTATTGCATTTCAATTGTGTACTTAATGAGTGTTAATGAGTTATTTTGTTCATGGAAGATTGTGATAAAAAAAATCGTAATCGAGCTTTTATCTTAAAAAAATCGTGATGTGACATTTTTGCCCCTACTTCAAGCTCACGTCCAAGAATTTTATTGTCATTGAGGGCCACAAAATTGTGTAGGGGGCAACCACACTGCATAGTTTCAAGTGATAAGCCTATTCGTTTGAAATACACTTGTACGACTATTGTACAACTACTGTACGACTGTTGTACGACTGTTGTACGACTATTGTACGACTGCAGTTCTCATGCACAATTCTCCATGTTATGTATGGATTGGATGTTTTCAAAATTATAGTCTTTTGCTGTTATTCACAATCTGCTTCAGTGTTCCAAGTGGGTTTTTTTTAATTGGAGAGAGAGAGAGAGAGAGAGAGAGAGAAAGAAAGAGAGAGATAGATAGACACAGAGACAGTGGACTCGTTTACATGAGACATTTAATTCAGGATTAACTCAATTTAATTCTGAATGAAACTTAATTTCGCGTTGAAAACACTTCAAAATTTGGCACTAAATGAAAGTGCAATGTAAACAAAATAATTAAAATATTTAATCTGCAATTATTAATTCGGAATAAATGTAAATATGGCTAGTTTTCCTTAGCGCCTATTCCACCTATCATGAAGTACATGGGAGACTACCCGATTAAGCAGGCGCGCAGCCCTCTGGACCTGACAGACCAGATCTTCTCGTATGCGGCTCAGAACCCAGATCACCCCGAACTCCGAGACGAGATATACTGCCAGATCATGAAGCAGCTGACCAACAATAACAACAGGTAACGAGTAGAGCCATGGAAGAGTTGTGAAAACCGGGGAACAGGAAGTTGGTTGGTGACGTGATTCATGTAAATTCAAATAGTTCTATTCAGTTCTTTTCATGTGTGTGAGTGTATTCATGAAAGCCAGCTGGTCCTGAAACAAGAGATAAAATAGTGTATCTGCATGAAGCAGCTGACCAACAATAACAACAGGTAACGAGTAGTAGCCAGGCCATGCCCTCCTAGTGACGCAACACCTTTGGTGGCGTGCGCTGCTTCTATTGTTTCTGATCCACCAAAAAGTCATGAAGAAATTTGAAAGTCGATGATAATCAGGCTCAACGAGTAGAGGCATGGAATTCAGAGTTGAGACAACCGGGGTACCGGAAGTCGGTTGGTGAAATGATTCATGAAAATTCAAATAGTATATGTTTAGGGCTTTTGTCCCTGTATTTGTGAGAGGACAGTGAGACAGGAACACGAAACGAGTGGGGAGAGAGAGATGGAGAAGGACTGGCAAATGACCCGAACCAGAATTGTACCCGGGTCACTGGTGTAGTAATCCAGGCCACGGTAGGGCCAAATTCAAATAGTTATTTTCATGTGTGTGAGTATGTGCATGAATGACTGAACGCTTACTCTCACTGTCTCCCTCACCACCCCTTGTAGTGTAAGTCTGGAGCGTGGTTGGCAGTTGCTGTGGCTGTGCTGCAGTCTGTATCCACCTACCGACTCTCTCCTGAGACACACACAGCGCTTCATAGAGTCGCGACCCAGAGAACCCCTCTCTGCCACCTGCCTACAGCGACTCAGAGCCATGTTGAGGTACACACACACACACACACACACATACACACAGAACCATGCACATAGGCATATAAGTCACACAAACCGCAAATTAAAAGTCTGCAACTGCGAACATCAATTGTCATTTATTGTCCATTTTTCTGTGTCCTTCGTATCCGTCCAACGTGTTTTCAGGTATTTTTTGAGGTGCACAGAGCCAGATTTGGCGGACAGATACGTCGGAAGCATAAATCTCTGCAACTAAGATACTGTGTGCGTGTGCGTGTGCGTGTGCGCGTGCACGTGCGTGTGCGTGCGTGTGTGTGTGTGTGTGTGTGTGTGTGTGTGTGTGTGTGTGTGTGTGTGTGTGT
>NC_085874.1:29865695-29935695 GCF_034702125.1 Engraulis encrasicolus
TGGCATATCCTCATAGAGCCCAGTCTCGCGAAAAAATCATAATCAACTGTAAGCTTTGTGGTGCCGTCACGAGATTTTTCGTGGTTGGGCAAGGCTCACTGTCGTCCGTAGGCTACGAGAGTCAGAGAGTGGGTAAGAGAAAGGGCGAGAGAGAGAGCGTGAGTGCCCCAAGCAGCGTGCATTCCGGGAGGGGAGCCCTGTCATCGTGTCAGCTTCATGTAATCTCTCCCTTCCTCCAACGTTGTCCCTAACCTAACCCTAACCCTAAATCTAACCCTAACCCTAAATCGCTTGTTTGAAATGGTTGATTACCGTATGAAACTAGTGAGTCCCGTTTCCAGTTACCCTTCACTCACGCTTCATTGTTGACATCCGTCCCCATTATTCTTCCCCCCAGAACCAAACTACCCCAATTGTCAATTCCCCCTTTCGTCACCCAACCACGACAAACGAGACAAATCTTGTGACGGCACCACGAAGCTTACAGTTGATTTGTTTTGTTTTGTTCGTAAATATTTCACGAATGGCACGAGATACGGTTGCCCCATAATACTCCTAGAATCTCTGCTGTAACTGTAACACCGGAATGGCTTTCAAATTATACATTTTCATAAAAATATTGCAGTTTCGCATGGTTACAGACTGTGAATTTTACATTTGTTTCAAAACACCTCTTCTGACAACATCCAGTATAGATTTAGTTATAAATTTAACCTAAATGTTACCCTTTAATGACAACCTGTTTCATCCGTTCAAAGCAATACCTGTAAGTAATTTTTTCAATTAATTTTATGATTATTAATGTGCTCTGAGTCTGTATAACATAAGCAGATCTTGAAACGCCACCAAACACCACGGGAACAGTAGAAGAAGAAGGGGACAACACCCGCTTAGGAGACTGAACTTGAGCACACTCCTTTGTATTGAACAGGCGTGGTTTGATTTATCTTTCTACTAAAAAATCATTGTGTGGCCCAGTGGTGGCTTAGGGGGCTGGGCACTGGACTGCTACGCGGGCGACACAAGTTCAATTCCCGACCCGAGGTAATTTCCCGATCCTCCACCGTCTCTCTCTCCTAATTGCTTCCTGTTCCACTCTTCACTGTCTTGTCTAAATAAAGTTGACCCCCCCCCCCATAAATAAATAAAGAAATGAATAAAATTGTGTACCTGTCAGTGTGGTGTTGAGCTGCTGTAGTCTCCTGATCTCCTGCAGTAACAGCGCCCTCTGCTGGTCTTCCTGTTCCTCTTTATCAGAGCAGCTCTGCATCAGCTGACCGTACGCATCACACACCTGCCTCAGCTCCTGCTCCAGCTGTCAATTAAATCAACAATCATTATTTTTGTGTGTGTCTTACTGGGGGTGTGTGTGTGCTATTAGGGTTGTTAATGACAAAAACTCAAAGAGTAAAACATTGCTGGATTAGGGATGGGAGACAATGGCAGTGCCCCATAGGAGTGAAAGAGTGAGTGTGTGTGTGCGTGCGTGCGTGCGTGCGCGTGTGTGCGTGCATGTGTATGCGCGTTCGTGCGTGTGTGCATGTGCACATGCAAGCATTATACCCTCTGAATTGTCAGGTTGACATCTTGGTGGGCTCCCAGTTCCGTCCGCAGCCTCTCGTTCTCCCACAACAGCGCCTCCATGTGGACCGGGCGAGGCATGCAAGTCTCCCAGCCCTTGGCCACCACATGCTGGGGCTGCATGACGTGGTGTGCAGGAGGAGAGGGCATGGAGGACAGAGGATAGGCTTTGGGTTGCAGCACGGCAGGCTCGTACCTGGGAAGATGATGTGATGATGATGATGATGAGGTCAAGTGTTCCTGTTGCTGTCCCCAGCTTCCAATACATACAATGCAATGAGAACCCAATTCTGGGCCCCCTTTATCCTTGGCCCAGGACAACTGTCCCCTTTGTCATAAAAGTATGACAGATATGTATGTGGCTATCCAAAGGGTTTTTGCATAGAGATGATACAAATATGCAAGATTGCCCCCTTAACGCAGAGCCTCTGTATTGACCTTATTGTCACCAATATTGCAAAATTGTACCAAGTCTTATAATCGGTTACCTTAGTCTGCAGTAAGAGGCTACACTTATAAGCCTGATTATCGGCTTTCAAATCTTGAATATCCTAAACGGCATGGTTGACCCGCCTCCCTTGGTTTGCCACCGCTTGTTTGCCCGATACAGTGGGAGGAGTTCCCAATTTTTCCGGAGCTCAGAGACGATATTTGCATTGCTCCTGGCCTGACTAGAAGCAACGCTGAAGGTGTTGCGTCACTAGGAGGGCACGGCCTGGCTAACACTTATAGCTCTTCAATTGCCTTCCAGCCAATAATTATCATTACCAGGCCCACCAATGGGGGGACAAACAGATCAGTTGTCCCAGGCCCAGGGACAGAGAAGGCCCAGAATTGGGTCCCCATTACATTGAATGCATTGAGAGTGGGCCCTAACAGATGATTTTGTCCCAGGTCCGGCCAGTGCTGACAATGGCCCTGATTATTACACCCCTGCCAACGTGGTTTGTTCTATTATGGTCAGGACTTGGTAAAAATGCCGACCTTTGCCTCCGGGAAAGTGCAATAGAACGCTAAATTCCAAAACACACCTGTAATCTCGGAGTAGTTCAGCGTAGGCCAAGTCATTAAACATTAGTGTTCTCAGACATTTGTACCATCCCAAACTGTTGCAATAGAACAAATTTACACACAACGGATGTCGGGAGAACGAACTCTGGTTAAAGAGTTGTAATTTACAACGACTGACCAAAAGAACGGGGCATTAAACACACTTCCAAATGCCAAATGCATACATGCCTGCTGTACTGGTGGATTGCGGGCACGTTCTCATGAGCACGGAATACTGCCGGCGTCACAGCAGAGGTCACGACACCACACTGGCCCAAAGGCACAAGGCAGAGGCGGGGGTGGGGGCGGAGGCAGTCTCCATGCCGACAGGCCGCCTCCCACTGCTTTTTGCCCTCGGCAACGGGATGCGGAGATAGGACCTCGGCAACAGGATGCTCCTGACCTGCATGAGATGGAAACGGGAACTTGAAACACCATTAACAAGGGCAAGGACTTTGAAAACAGGTGAGAACTTTATCATGTGTGTGTGTGTGTGTGTGTGTGTGTGTGTGTGTGTGTGTGTGTGTGTGTGTGTGTGTGTGTGTGTGTGTGTGTGTGTGTGTTGTATTGTGTTGTATCGCACATGTCTATATCAGTGTTTGAAAACTGAGTGTGTATTGTTGTCTGTGTGTATGTTGTGAATGAATGTGTCAGAGAAATAATTGTAAATCCATGTATGAGTAGGTTAGTTGTGTGTGTGTGTGTGTGTGTGTGTGTGTGTGTGTGTGTGTGTGTGTGTGTGTGTGTGTGTGTGTGTGTGTGTGTGTGTGTGCGTGTGTGTGTGTGTGTGTTGTATTGTGTTGTATTGCACATGTCTATATCAGTGTTTGAAAACTGAGTGTGTATTGTCGTCTATGTGTATGTTGTGAATGAGTGTGTCAGAGAAAGAATTGTAAATTCATGTATGAGTAGGTTAGTTGTGTGTGTGTGTGTGTGTGTGTGTGTGTGTGTGTGTGTGTGTGTGTGTGTGTGTGTGTGTGTGTGTGTGCGTGTGTGTGTGTGTGTGTGTTGTATTGTGTTGTATTGCACATGTCTATATCAGTGTTTGAAAACTGAGTGTGTATTGTTGTCTATGTGTATGTTGTGAATGAGTGTGTCAGAGAAAGAATTGTAAATTCATGTATAAGTAGGTTAGTTAATTTGTCTTCAGCTTTCCCTTTCCTGTGTGTGTGTGTGTGTGTGTGTGTGTGTGTGTGTGTGTGTGTGTGTGTGTGTGTGTGTGTGTGTGTGTGTGTGTGTGTGTGTGTGTGTGTGTGTTTGGGTGAGTGGGGGGGGGGTGAGAGAGAGAGATATTAATTTCAATGTCTTGATTAAATGTCTTAGTTAAACTGCACATTGGAGACAATTTCAAACTTCTGTGCTAACCCTGTTACATAGATTTTTGACAATAAAGTCCACTTGACCTGACCTGGCTGGACTCGACTTGATTTGGGTGAGATGGAAGATGGAAGGATTGAACCGATGCTCAAGAACACATACAGTGCTAATTCAACTCCTTGAGAGTACTCTGGGACCAAATACACAATAAATGTTAAATCTTGTCAGCCCTGTGTATAGTAGTAATAAAGCCATAATTCAAATATTTGTACTTATTTGGTTCATTATTTTTATTATACTTGTTAGTAGATAATATGTGTGTAAACCAGCTAAAGGGATAACATGATACATAAGTATTTTTAAGTAGGCCTATACATAACAATTTTTGTTCGCTATGCGATTTAAATACTTGATGTATTTGAGTGATTCTACGATTCCCCTACGCTTTTGGCAAAAGCAAAATGTCAATTATCAGTATTTTTTTTCAACTAAATGACCTAGATGTTTAAATAGTGTATATATTTAAGTTTCCAAACAAGCAAATTGCCAAACTTAATCTTAAATAATTTGATAAATACTCTAATGAAAGCGAACATTTGCTTGATTATTTTGTCAACAGTGTTATGGACAAATACTATGTCATTTCAAACATATATAAAAGTACTACAGAGTTGAAACAACATGCGTTTGAAAGTGCTTATGTCCCTTAGCAATAATGTTGTCATTAATCTGTGCAACTGATATAGAAAATGTGATTGTTGAGCTTCATAAGTAGGATTTTATTATTCACTGTGATACAGACTGACACATTTTTCATTATAAATCCCTGTAACGTCTGATTTGAATTTAGTCACCCTCCTTACACAAGACTTCCTTCTCCAGAGATAATCCCTAGTGTGTGTTCATAGGATTTTTCCAACACATAAGGGATCAATAGCTGAAAAACACTTTCAAAACAGTCAACCGTGTTACTCAACTGTGTTACGGTCAACAGTGCAGGGGAATAAGTCGGCACTTTTTTAGGGAAAAAAAACAGAGCAGACGAACCCATCTCCCTAGAAAACAAATTATTTCGTTTGTTTGTCTGTCAATATGGAGATAAATTGGCAAAAACATACTCCTCCTCCAGTGTCATCAGTGTTGCCAGATTGGGCTGGTTCCCGCCCAATTGGGCTGCTTAGGATGGCCGTGTGCGGGTAAAAATGGCATTCATCAGAAAAACCAGCCCACTTTTTGCCATAGAAATCAATAGAATTGGGCGGGATTTTGTGCTTCTAGGCGGGTTTTGAAAATGTTTTGGGCTGGAAATCATCACCCTCATCTGGCAACCCTGACTGTCATAATTGGCTAATTGTAACACCATTGACGGTAACACGGTTGACATTTCAGCCATTTTTATGGTGTTGTGCTAACTGAGGACCTCAGAAGTTCCACCACAACACCTTAATCAATTCATGTATCTGTATGCTTTATCTGTGTTTTTCTACATGTGATTTGTAATTCAGATTCTTATGAATATGTTGATAACACAGTTGACAGGCAATTTTCCCGCTATGAGAACATGAAAAAGAATGGATTAAATTATGGAAGGATAGAGCTCAAAACTTACCAAAAAGTCTTCCCATATCCTGCCAAAGAGGTTATGACATCACGTGATGTTATTCGTATGGCCTAAGACCAAACCATTACTGATTTATCGAGGGGGTTTCAGACTGTGACACGGTTAACACATTTTTCGTGGACACACACAAAAGGGCAAATTTCATGCATAATGGAAAGGACAGTGGTCTTTCTGACAGTTTTGTCATATTGTGATGATTACTGTGAATCAACATTTGCAATCGTCTTGGGCAAAACAAGTTTCTTTACCTGCTAATATGAAGACTGAATCTGACATTTGGAAAACAGGACGGCATGAAAACGCCCAAAACCAGTATTAAATATTCATTCTTGCTGAGGGAAATAATGCCATGTCTACACTTTCTGTATTATATGAAAGATAAATGTTTTCTAATGTCCAAAACATCATTGGATGCAGTTAATAGTTAGTGGAATTGGCAAATAAAATCCACGGACTTAAAAGCGTAGGGGAATCGTAGAATCACTCATTTATTCATACTCACGATGTAAACAATGTGAAGATTTGGGAACTACGTACTGTATATGTTGATATACAGATATCATACTGTAGGCCTATGATCGATTAACACAATAAAGTAGAAAGTAGGACGGTCGGTCCTCACCTGGGGGGTCCTGTCTGACTGAGAGGGCAGGGGCGGCGCCATCCTCCGCCCCAATGCTCTCAACAGACGAGTGAAGGCTAGCCCGACTCATGTCAGACGATGACTGAAGACTACGGCTCATCTGCACAGATGAATGGGGACTACCCTGACACGTGCCCGTAGATGACTGGATGCTACTCCTGTTTACTCCACCTTTGCCTGGTGCACCCCCACTGTCACAGCACAGCTGCCGGGCCTCATGGGAGTTTCCATCATGCTTTGCACCACAGGGATGCCATGGGGGAGCGCAATCAAC
Organism: Engraulis encrasicolus; assembly: GCF_034702125.1. Lineage (NCBI taxonomy): Eukaryota > Metazoa > Chordata > Actinopteri > Clupeiformes > Engraulidae > Engraulis > Engraulis encrasicolus. The sequence continues at coordinate 29,872,182 of NC_085874.1, forward strand.
TGGCACACTGACAACTTCCTGCATCTGGAGAACACACAGAGTCAGACTATGCTTATGCATGCATACCACATGCAGTACAACAACATGTGCATGTACACACACACGCACGCAAGGACACACACACATACACACACGCGAGCGTGCTCACACACACACACACACACACACACACGTACGCCTCACGCGCACACACACACAAACACACACACGAGCAGACACACGTACACACACAAACACACTCTAACATGATAGTATGATATGCCCTGCATATTGTGATCATATATTGCAGTTACATACTGACAAATACTGAAACATACTGAAACATACTGTCAGACACTTTTACACAGAGTTATACATACAGAACCAACACAGGCATACACACATAGTCATACACGCAGACAAAAAATGTGTTGGAACATCTGACTATCTGGAACGAGACACATGCTATTCATCATTTGTTGCATCAGAGTTGGTTGCACATATCAAGGATCAATCTGAGCTGAACATTGGCGTAATATTACATTGCTTCCAAACACACAAAATGTTAATAAAGAAAAAACTGTATATACGCAACACATTTTAGACCTGAAAATACTGTTTACACACACACATACTGTGCACACATGCACACAAACAAGCATTGCAAACACACAGAGTTCCTCACACATCAAATTATAAAAATCTTATGAGACTGCATCACAGTTTGGATTGAATGACCATTAGAGGATGTAAAGATGGCATGATCCAAGTTATAATACGGATTAAGAATACCAGATTTGAAACACACCCAGTCAAATTTACAAACACTTGCATTCACTCCACTGCATAATTTCAAAATTAGGAGATACCAAAAAAGGCTTCACACAAACATCCACTGAAACACTTACATTTGCTAAAACTCTTCTTTAGGCTGTATGCTGAAAAAAAACCCAGCTGTTTCCATCAGGACAGATGGCGTGGTTGTGATGGCTGTGTTGACATTTGAAGAGTGGGTGGTATTGCCCCTGGTAAGGACATGTGCTGCTGATGAGTCTGTTACAGTACATGATGGGCAAGGGGACACGTGGGCAGTATTGATTATGTATTGATGGGCGAGGAGGGGGGTGGGGGGGTGGGGACATGTGGAGCCTGGGGATTTCTTCAAAAGGTCGATACACAAAAGCAACACCATATTTGTATATAGAATATGTCGTACATATATGGAAACTTTCCGTGAATAAATACAAACCAAATATGGGTGAACTAATGAAATACTGGTCAATATAAGCTATTGATCAGTGACTTAGGCATTTAAGGATGACATAAGCACACGTATTTAATCACTGTATAGTACTCTGTACAATCTAATGGTCTACAGCTGGGGTTACAAAACTTTTCCCACTTGGGGCCCACCTGATAATCTTACAAATCCCTTCGACCCACCTCTAACACAATAAACAATGTAAATACGAACATAGCCAACAACAACAGGGGGTTGCAACATTCAGGGTATCCCTTCAGTCCATATACAATACAATGCGTACGATTGTTTTCACATGCACAGAAATACTTTTTTTTTAGTTTTTTTTTTAATTGCAATGCCTTCGTGGCCCACCAGTGGGCCTCGGTCCACAGATTGGAAATGATCTACTACATTATGGCAGTGGTGGGGGCTCTTTTGACCCCCCATCCCCCCCCCATAACTCATGAACAGAATACAGTATGACTACGAAACTTGGGGGAGATGATCTACATTATGGACATTTATGAATGACATCATTTTTGTGTAATTATCTGGTATTATGATGTCATTATGACATCATTATCTTATTATGCCCAAAATCTCGCCATAATGTATTTTCAATCAAATTTAGGTAATGCGCTTAAATTTTAATGATTATATGCTTCAAACCACTTAAATGCTCTCAAAGTTGTTTGATGCTACTGGAAATAACAAAAAAATATGAAAATATAAGTCAGAAAATGGCGTCATAGTGATTTTTGGTCAGACATACCTGTCAGAAAACCGTTGCCATGGCAACGGCAAAAATAATAAACCTAATATTTCGCTACTTATGTGTAGCCAACTAAATGTTAGGAAAAGTCACAAAGTTTCGTAGCTTAAGTCGTTAAGGAATTATACGACATCAAAGTTGGTGCGGGCACAACACAATATTGTATTGATAAAGCTATTTTATTGATAATATAAAGCTTATGTATTGTCATTACTCAAAACCCATGCTTTTATATGCCATGTTTTATATCAGAATGTAAGAGCAGATTGAATAGCAACAAACATTTGTTTATTTATTTATTCATTTTCACAGTTTCTTTTTCCTGCGATTTTATTTCTGCTAAACATGGGAAAGACAGGGAAAAAAATATGAGATTACAGATATACCGTATGTAGGCCTAATTACAGGTAGAACTACAGTACCTTGCTCTACCCCATAGATCAAATCAAATAACAACTATATTGTATATGTATCCACATGCTAAGCTACTAAATGAAACTTAATCACAGATAATCAAACTGGAAAGTAAAAGCAGCACTGCACCATCACAAACGCGGCCATTGACAGTTCCTGTTCCATATGGTCAAAGCCCACTTAATATCTATGGTATGTTCTCTGGGTCTCACTACTCTGCCGATGCTGGCCGCTGATTGGTTGAGTGCTTGGGATGATGAGGGGATGATTGGTTGGTAGCTGTCCAGAGTGTTAGAGTCCACTCCTCCTACTCAACTGGCATGCTCAGCTCCCGGCGAAGACGGCGAATATGGCGACGCCTCGTACGAGCAGGAGGGCTGTAAGGATGGCAAGGGTGATAAAAAAATATTTATTTTCATGTAAGGGACTGTTTGTTATTCATTATTGGGGTCACCGGAGGAAAATGGGGTAGGGTCATGGCATTTTTTTCTTTGTTGAGTGGAGGGTCAACCAACATTTTTTTGATCTAAAGGGGAGGGACATTCAAAAATGTTTGCAACATCTTTAAAAAAAACATTCCAAAACCTTGTTTGTGTAGGCTATGTTTCGATGTAACACAATCCTCAGAAACGCCTTCCCCTTTCGCTAAAATTGATCAGACCATCAGGACCCCTTTCCCCCGAAGTTTGTTGATTTGTCAGTCAATATATTCATAAAGGTTGGAGCAGGCTTCATCCAACAATTTTTCCTTTTCTTTTAAGGGTGCTGACCAAACAATTGTAAAACTGAAAAATGAGAAAAGGTCGCACCATATGCATGGTGCGACTTTTTCTCATTTTTCAGTCAATCTACTGCAGTGTTTCTCAAAGTGGGGCGTAAGCCCCCCTGGGGGGGCGCGGAGGCATCTCAGGGGGGGCGTGTGACATATGATTTGGGTTTTATTTCCACCAAGGAAATGATTTCCTGTCTCGCCAATAAGTAAATAATTTTAAAGCCCTCACCGACATTATATTATTAACTGTCATGAATTTGAATAGCATAGGAAATGAACACACATCTGCATTCGACTGCAGTCCCCCTTTGTTTAATCTCACCAGTCACCTTTCCTTTGATTCTGCGCAGCGAAAAGTTTGAAAACCACTGATCTACTGAAATGGACACCAAATTTGCAAAGTATACTGTAGTGTGTTCAAGATCAGAATCCACTAACATTCTGTAAACAGCAATGTTGGTCAATCGACGCTTGTCAAAAGTTATAGTGTGGGCATAGGTGTGCACAGATAGGGACGAGATGGTGCTGAAGCACCTGCCCCTTTACCGTATTGAGCAAAAAATGCCCTTTTGAAAGGTATTCTTTAAGAATTATTTCCACCACAATGTACTTTGGTCCATATTGATATGATTAAAAACGTGATTATAATGCCCTTTACAATATATATTCCTAGTAAGGCAGCCAGATGTTGCACATGTGCCCCACCAGCACAGATTGAGCACCTGCCCCTCAAAATGTCTGTGCATGCCACTGAGTACGGATGACACTTCTCTGTAAGGGAGGGTCATGTATCTTTTGACAATGTCGTGGGGAGAGTCGCCAAAGTTTTCAAGCTCGCTAGGGGAGGGTCATGCAAAATTTGACAACCAAGATTGGAAATCTTCCAAAGACCCTGACAAATAACAGTCAACAATTAATACATGTTATTGACCATATTATCATATGATTCACAGATTTCACCTATAGTATAATATAGTATAGTAGGCCTATAGTATAGTATAGTATAGTATAGTATAGAGAGATTCATAAAGCAGATGCAATAAAGCCTTTGTGTATTTTCATTTAATAAACTACTACTATGAAGTATTACTGTAATAACTTATTACAGTAAATCTCCAAATAGTTTAGTTGCATGGAATAATCATAGAATAATAAGTTAATTAGCTAATTTCCCCATGTTTTCTAGAGGAAGCATTTCATCTTACATGAAGGTATCCACGACGGTCCTCATCAGAGCTATTCCCTCTATTATGCTGAAAGAAAGTGAAACAATGGAACAGTTAGCCTGATTTTGTCTTTCATGGAATTCCAAGCAGTGGGCCTAAACATGTAGCATGTGATAAAGGCCCATGGGTAAACAGATAGTGGAACAGAAAGAAGTGAGTCCTTACTGCTCGACATCCACGTTGAATTCCATGACTTCCAACAAGACCTGTGGCACAGGCAGTGTCAACTCCAGCTAAAGAGGAAAAACAAAGGAAAGGGAGGCGTATCAGTGCCGTGAAGGTTGGAACGTCGGTCCACAATCAGGTTAATTACTGCCTTTCTATTATTTAGATGATTTAATATGCAAACATGGATTAGTATTGAAAAAGTATCGCTTTGAAATACTAAACACGCAACTAAATCACAAAAGTGCTCCTCCAAGCTCTTGCAGCTGTGAGTAAATCTGCTAGCAAAACAATACCAAAGTACTGATTCACGACAGTCTTTTTTCATGCTTGCATGCAGCAGGTGAGCGTGAAAAGCAGGGAGCAAAGGTTCAGTGGTATACACATTTTTTTAAGGAGAACCCCAGCCGTATTACAAATATATTAAGTTAAGTTACGTTTTTAAATAAATTAAATAAATTAAGTTTGAGGCCAAAGGGAAAGTTGTCTAAAGGGAAAATCGTGAAGAAATTTCATGTGACCTTCACTAAATTTTATGCAGGCAGTTTGACTCTTGCCCACATTTCCATCAAAGCAAGTGACAACAAGAAAGCTTTTAACCATCTCCCAAACTGTTGACATGTATCAAAAGGCGTTTGAGCAGATTACCCATTGTGTGTGGGCCCATATAATTTAACCCAATGCATAATAGCATTAGCTAGTACAGATATGATACATTTTGAGCTTTTAGAACCAGGGGAGATACCATGTATGATCTTCCGATATCCACAGAAGTCATTCACTCCAGTAACTGCCAGGGAATAATGCACTTTTTGGCTGTTAGTGGCTTTTTTGTGCACTGTCAGAGAAGCACCTTCAAAATGTGTTGACATTGTTCAATTCTGTTCATGAGGGTCATTTCTGATGGACAAAAACACCAATTTGGATGACTGAATTGTATGACTTTGGCGGTCAATTTGTGTGGCCGTCTGTAGAAACCAGAAGATAAGAGGTAGGCCTACTGTACGTGCACTGCTTCTAAAACCTCAAAATGTAGGTCTGTGTCTGTGCTCGCTACTGCAAAAATTATGCACTGGGTTAAATTGTATGGCCCCACATGTCAGGGACAAACCGCTCAAAAGCATTTTGATACATGTTAACAGCATGAGAGAAACTTAAAAGCTTGCTCATTATCGCCCACCTTGATGGAAATTCATGCCTGAGCCAAACTTGGTGCAGCCCACATTACATTTGCTCATAATTTTCCCTTTTGCCAGCATTCTTTGATCTCAAACACATCAGATATGTTTGTAAAATGGCCTGCATTGTCCTTTAAATGAATCACAAGTAATGGTTTATTTTCCACAGTAACAGAAGCTTGAGGTGAGTGAGTAAAATTAAATACCATTTCGTCATGTAGATCCCAAAATATTTCTCTGAAGCTTTCTGTAACCCTCTTGAAGTCGCTCTGACTGGTTAGCTCTCGCTGCTCTTTTGGGACAAGACAACGGCCCTTGGAACAGTGCACTTTGAAGATCTCCACACCTTTGGCCATGCTGCGTTGTTTCTAGAAATGTAAGGCACTGTAATGTCATTTGCAATGCTTTGCTATAATGTGTTCACAGCAGGTTTCAATATGATATGACTAAAATGGGGATAGACACTATTGCAGTGAGCAAGACTATTGTGGTAGCTTCTTACTTTTTTGTATTCTTCATATGCTGTTTCCAAGTCTCTTTTCATGGCACCTTGCTTTTCTGATTCGATTTTACCCTGGTAAATTTTGTGACGGACTTCATGGCTGACGGTCAGGTGGGTTAGTCTCAATTCCTTTCTGGCGAAAACCACACGTTCATGGGAAGTTGTTCCAAGGACACTACTCAATGGTAGTTTGCTGAGACCCTGTATAGATTTGAGCATTTGAGCAGATGTAAGAGTTCAGTGGGATCTTCTGTGATGCACAGTGCTAAGACATGCAGGCAATCTCACCTGGGTAATTTCCCAAACCTACTTCATCTCTCTCCACCCCTCTCTCCCCAACATCTAAGGGGTACATTTCTCGAAAGCATAGTTAATAGCAGTTAGCAACTTGGGTAGTTGCCATTTGGAAATTGCATTGCAACCACCAAAGTAGCTACCGTAGTTAGCAACTACGCTTTTGAGAAACGCACCCCTGCACTGCCCTAAGTCCAAAAACTACCAAAGAAGTAGCCATTTACATTTATGTTTTACTAGTATGAACATTTGGGAAACAGTTAAGTACGTGCCCACGCTTAAGTAAACAATAATGTACAGTGTAATGAGATTATGGCAAAATGCGGAAATGACACACTGAAAGAGCAGCCGTGGCCTAGTGGTTAGAGAGTTAGCCTTTCAATCTAGGGGTTGCCGGTTGGAATCCCCCCTGACCTCTCCCTACATCCCCATCCATGGCTGAAGTGCCCTTGAGCAAGGCACCTAACCCCACATTGCTCCAGAGACTGTAACCAATACCCTGAAAAATAATAGTTGTAAGTCGCTTTGAATCAATGAAAGCGTCAGCTAAGTGCAATCTAATGTAATGTGATGTAATGTAAAAAAAGAGGTGGATGATGCTTGAACAAAGAATGTCTGCCCTTCCATAATGCATGCTCGCCTATCCGGTTACTGTTGCCACTGAGGGGAATGTGTGACTGCATTAATCGGTTTGTATAGATTCACAAAAAAGTACTGACTACTGGGAAGGAAAAGGTGATCAACCCAAAGACAGAGACACACGGTATTTACCTCAACTCCTGTTGCCACCTAACCAACACGCTCCGAGCACAAACAAGCTTGTATCCAGCAGGCCATACAGTAACACTTCGCAGCAGATTTGACTGCCTTGGACATTTGGAACCAGCTGCTCCCACAATGAAAACTGACCGTACATTGCATCTCAACAACATAAGCAATGCAAATACTGGACAGCAACCAAAGAAATCAAATCATGTCTCTCCCACAACTCTTGTTGTCATCGACTTCACTGTGAGAAATTTTGGAGGTAAACCTATCCCAGTGTCTTGTCTATGCGTCAGTCCGTGGCACTACAGAAAATATTCCTCAAATAGTCAGACCACAAAACATTTGAACGCATAATTTTTCATGTTGGTGTGAATGATTTTCCCAGAGAACAGCTCACTCTAAGACAGGACTGAGGATTTATTATCTGCTACAATAGAATTTGGGATAGCTGAACTGGACTATGGCCAAAGTTCTGGCTGACCAATACTCGCACCTGTAAACGATAAACGACCTGTATCTGTATCTACCTAGACACGACACATCAACAAACCCTCAGCAACTGTGTCTGATACAGTCTCTGCTGGAGTACAAACTGACCCATTGATATGCAAAATATGCACACAGTCCTCATCAAACACAATCTAGAAAAGCTGGTAACACTTAATTTTAGGGATACATCTATTAGCACTAATACATACAATATTAATGCCTGTGTAAGTAACATGTACTAAGCAAAATCAGACAGTTGTTAAGCATGTATTCACAAATGTCTTGTTCATGCCCAATTATGGATGTATTACTAATATGACCTTAGTAAGGGCCAGTAAGCCTATATTTCTATTTATTAGTCAGTAGTAAGTTGCAGAATACAATGTGTATAAGCTCCCGACACACTGTGTGAACAAACCTTGAACAGTGTGAAAACAGAGGTGGAATAAGGGTCCCTATTCTAAAGTCATGCATTGCTCAGCCCAGATGGCTTAGGCCAGGGATGTCAAACTTAGGCCCGGGGGCCAAATTTGGCCCGCGGAGCCATTTTATTTGGCCCGCGAGATCATTTGAAATGTGTATTACAGTTGGCCCACATACACCACAACTGTATAGCGTATTAAGATTTTGAACATGAAAATTCGAATATCACACAAATATGAGTGGGCCCAGGCCATTGAAACAGCTCACAATGAAATGCAACAGAATATGTGCAGGCAACATTGAACTATGAGGGGAATCTGTTCAAACATAAATTTAAACATGAGCAATTTTAGCTAATTTTTTGTAAAAACACTCAGTTTGGCCCGCGACTTCAATCCAGATTTTGATTTTGGCCCTCGGTCAATTTGAGTTTGACATCCCTGGCTTAGGCACTATCTAGCCCCCCCCCCCGATCAGCAAAGTGTAAAGCTGTATTGATCAGTCAACATCTAACCAGTGGAGATATCTATTACTCCTTTGTTCAGATGTATTTTAAAGAGGTAACAGGAGCCAATATATAGCAAGGATTGAACGTACACTTGTCAATGACGGTGGGTTGGTGAGATGCAATTTTTTTCATGTACCACTTAATTGTAAAAAAAATTAAAAAAAATAAATGCAGAACATTATAATAATAGTTTTGAAGCGAAACTAATCTATTCTTTTGTTATAATTAAGTTAATGTTTGAGAACATTAGCTCCAAGAAGTGCAGTGCATGATGAGTACGCAATCTAGGCCTACAGACAACCTACCCGGCTCTGAGTCTACCTACGTCCTTAGCTCCTCCCCTCACTCGTGCAATTTAGTTGTTATCCAAACAATTTGCCATGTACATAACAACAGAAATATTATCATTGCTGCATTGTCCATGCATTGCATTTCTGACAAAGGGCGTACCCATCATGCACTGCACTTCTTGGAGCTAAGTTTCTCAAACATTCACTTATTTATCACAAAGGAATAGCTTCGTTTTGCTTCCAAACTATTACTCATCGTTATATTCTGCATTCATTTTAGGGTTTTTACAATTAAAACTAATTGGTGTATGAAAAAATTACATCTCACCACCCCACCGTCATTGAGAAGTTCACGTCCAATCCTTGGGATATGTTGCTTCCTGTAACATTATCATATATAAGACTTTTAGTTTCACTGATGCAGGACTGCATATGCTCTTATACTCTGCTTCCCAAGGAGGGCTGAGTAGAGTGGGGTCTCAAGGTGGTGTGGGGGTCTTAAGCCATGTGGGCTGAGCAATGCCTCACGGTAACACTTTATTTTAGGGATACATCTATTAGCACTAATACATACAATATTAATGCCTTAGTAAGTAACTTGTAAGGCATGTACTAAGCAAAATCAGACAGTTGTTAGACATTTATTCGCAAATGTCTTGTTCATGCCCAATTAGGGATTTATTACCAATATAACCTTAGTAAGGACCTAGTAGACCTAGATTTCTATTTATGAGTCAGCAGTAAGGGCCAGAATACAATATGTTTAAGCTCCCGACACACTGTGTGAACAAACCCTGAACAGTGTGAAATAAGATGTGGAGTAAGGGTCCCTATTCTAAAGTGAGGCATTGGTCAGCCCAGATGGCTGGCATAGGGCCCCCACACTACCTAGGGCCCCGACTCTACCGCCCCCCCCTAGAAAGCAAAGTGTAAGAATGTGTTTAATTCTACATTAGTGTCCTTTGTTGCATAGATCTCACTTTTCCTACTTAATGCAATGGTGAGTAATAGGAAGAACTATATAGCAAGGATTGGACGTAAACTTCTCAATGACGGTGGGTGGTGAGATGTAATTTTTTTCATACACCAATTAGTTTTAATTGTAAAAACCCTACAATAAATGCAGAATATAACGATGAGTAATAGTTTGGAAGCAAAACTAAGCTATTCCTTTGTGATAAATAAGTTAATGTTTGAGAAACTTATCTCCAAGAAGTGCAGTGCATGATGGGTACGCCCTTAGTCAGCAATGCAATGCATGGCCAATGTAGCAATGATAATATTTCTGTTGTTACATACATGGCAAATTGTTTGGATAGCAACTAAATTTCACGAGTGAGGGGAGGAGCTAAGGACGTAGGCTCAGAGCTGGGTAGGTTGTCTGTTGGCCTAGATTGCGTACCCATCATGCACTGCACTTCTTGAAGCAAATGTTCTCGAACATTAACTCAATTATCACAAAAGAATAGTTAAGTTTTGCTTCAAAACTATTATTCTAATGTTCTGCATTTATTTTGGGGGTTTTTACAATTAAAAATCAGTGGTACATGAAAAAAATTACATCTCACCAACCCACCGTCATTGACAAGTGTACGTTCAATCCTTGCGATATAAAGACTCCTGTTACCTTCCTAACATTGAAATGAGCAAGAGAAAACTAGATGACTTATCTGGGCAGATATTAATTATTTAATTGGGTGGGGCTAGGTAGTGCGGGCCTGGGTGGTGTGGGGGCCCTAGGTAACAAGGGGGACTTTGGTAGTGTGGAGGCCCTGAGCCATCTGAGCTGACCAATGCATCACTTTAGAATAGGGACCCTTATTCCGCATCTGTTTTCACACTGTTCAGGGTTTGTTCACACAGTGTGTCGGGAGCTTATACACATTGTATTCTGCCACTTACTACTTACTAATAAATAGAAATATAGGCTTACTGGTCCTTACTAAGGTTATATTAGTAATAAATCCCTAATTGGGCATGAACAAGACATTTGTGAATACATGCTTAACAACTGTCTTATTTTGCTTAGTACATGCCTTACAAGTTACTTACACAGGCATTAATATTGTATGTATTAGTGCTAATAGATGTATCCCTAAAATAAAGTGTTACCTGCCTCACTTTAGAATAGGGACCCTTATTCCACATCTGTTGTCACACTGTTCTGGGGTGAATTTCTCAAAACCAAAGTTGCTTACTACATTAGCTACTTTGTTGTTTTCAATGCATTTTCCCATTGGCAACTACCGAAGTTGCTAACAGGCTAACAACTTCTCTTTTGAGAAACTCACCCCAGGGTTTGTTCACACAGTGTACCAGGAGCTTATACACATTGTACTCTGGTCCTTACTGCTTACTCATAAATAGAAATGTAAGTCTACTAGGTCCTTATTAAGGTTGTATTGGTAATAAATCCCTTATTGTGCATGAACAAAACATTTGCGAATAAATGTCTAACAACTGTCTGATTTTGCTTAGTACATGCCTTACAAGTTACTTACACAGGCATTAATATTGTATGTATTCGTGCTAATAGATGTATCCCTAAAATAAAGTGTTACCGAAAAGCTAATGCATGCCTTCATTTCCGGTAGGGTTGACTATTGCAATACAGTAGTATTTTCTTAGGCCTCCCAAAAAGGACCATCAAACAGCTTCAACTAATCCAAAATGCAGCAGCAATAGTTCTTAGGAGAAAAAGTGTACTGACTTTTTGGGACACACTGTACTGTAATATGTAACAAGGCAAATGTAGATGATCACACTTGTACTGTACCTTTCTGCTTTGAACGTTGGGAAATAAAGGGAATTGAAAGGTTTGAAAGGTTGGGGTTTCATTTAACCCACTAACAACTTACGGTATTCCCATATTGCTGACAACGAGGTAAGTTCTGTCTCCAAAGTTCAAAGCTCAGATGTTTAAACAGTTCCTCAAATGTTGTTCTCTCCAGTTCATTCTTTAAAAGAAAAGAAAGGCAGATCTGTTTTTAAGAAAGTCACAATATTGCTCAAGGAATTTTGCCAAGGTTCAGCATTTGCTTCAAAACTTTTGTCATCCTATAATTCTGCCATTCCTTTTTGCAAAGCTGGCCAGTGACAGTTTGAGTTGTCATGTTTTGTATTACAAACCCGTTCAACAAAGTCCATCCAGATTGCAGAGTATACATCTGCCAGGTAGGTGCCTCTCCATCTATCGTGGAAGGCTGCATATGATGACTTATCAGGAGGGCTTGCAGTTATGCCATACACTGAAAAAGAGTGTGTTTAATAACTTGATATCAGTGTAAAGAAGCAGCATATTTCCTATATTTCCTTGTATTTATACGTAGTTATACTAGGAGCACTCAGAGATATCAACCTGTTTGTTTGTGTGTTTGCTGGAGTGTATGACGAGGAGTGTTTGGTGCTACAGATGATGACACTTACACTGGTGACAAAAAAACAGACAGGAAAATTGCAATACCTGGTCCAACCCCCGTGTTGGGGAGAGGGGAGTAATGCTGTTGTTGTTGGTGATGTGTGTGTGTGTGTGTGTGTGTGTGTGTGTGTGTGTGTGTGTGTGTGTGTGTGTGTGTGTGTGTGTGTGTGTGTGTGTGTGTGTGTGTGTGTGTGTGTGAGAGAGAGAGAGAGAGAGAGAGAGAGAGAGAGAGAGAGAGACAGAGAGAGAGAGAGAGAGAGAGAGAGAGAATAAAATTATGTATAGTGATAGTGTTGTTATGTTGTGTGTACGCACGTGTGTGCGTGCATATGTATGCATATGTGTGTGTGCGTGCATCTGGGTGTGCATGTGTGTGTGTGCACTGTGAACATAAAATGATGGATAGTGACATGTAAAATATTTCCATACCATAGTTTAAACATTTGTAATGTGATTATGCTGTAATGTGTTTGGAGAGACCCAAGCACCAATAAAAACAGAAAACCTACCTGGAATATTGTGTGGAAGGTTTTTCAGCATCGAACCAGAATAACAGCTCTCCACAAAAATCACAAGCTATAGCACAGATAGCAGACATGGGATTACTAAAATGTAACATTTTTAGCATTCAGTCGAAATCTTTAAATAACTTTGCAAACCTGAACAAACTTGTGCATGTCTGCCATTTCTGTGAGGGTGTTCACAAGGTCCTCAGAATGAAGCTAGTGTGTGAGGGAGATAACAAGGGAGAAAACATCGCATTATTGATAGCGATGGAACAGGGTCATCAACCATTAGATTTGTGCTAACACAGTGATACTCTGATAATTTGACCTTGCAATAGAACAGAAGGCTTTTTATTGATTCTATTCACATGTGCAATTTACACGATACACAATAACAATGGGATTGAAAGCAACTCACGTCAGTGTGGACAATATAGTGGGATATATGCAATATAGGTACACAATACAGTATACCGTATAGCCTACAACACAGTAGGATGCTTACAACACAAAAAACGAGAATTAACTTAATTTATAAATCAGGTTTGTGTTGCTTACAACATCATGCGCTGCTGGAAAAGAGAACAATCCAGAACCTCCATGGTTTGTCATGTACACAAAAATGGTGTCTTTGCTGTTGCTGAAAAATGAAAAACATTTATCATCTTTAAAAACTGAAAACATGTCCCCTGTCAATCTTTGTGAGGTGCAGTCTATTGTAAAATTGGGCAAAGTTTGTCCTGAGAGGTTTGTTTTACAATCCATCTAAGAGAGAAACGATTCCACTGATCTCACAGTTGGATATTCATATTATGCGTAAGGCGAATTTGCACCGTTACACCACTGCAATGCAGTTAGTCATACTAATCAATTGTTGTTTTAAACACCACTATCTCCAGAATAATAAAAACCCTGTCATTGATTCTGCACTCTCCTTTGACTTCCCCATATATCCATGTTTCCCACTCAAAAGCATCTTCAAACCCTCTCACTACATCAGGATATTGAAGGAACTCCTTGGAGTGCACATCAGCGACGACCTCTCATGGACCACCACCAACACTACGTCACTGGCGAAGAAGGCCCAACAGCGCCTCTACTTCTTGCGCAAACTGAAGAAGGCAAGTGCTACACCTTCCATCATGACAACATTCTACAGAGGGACCATAGAGAACATCTTGTCCAGCTGCATTACAGTGTGGGGAGGAAGCTGCATGGAGCAAAACAGGAAAATGCTCCAATGCGTTGTGAATACAGCGAGGAAGATCATTGGAGCACCACTCCCCTCCCTGCAGGACTTTTACACCACCCGCCTCACCCGCAAAGCACTGATGTTCATCAAGGACACAAGCCACCCTTAACACAAACTGTTCAGCCTCCTGTCCTGTGGAAAGAGGTGCAGGTGCCTCTGCTCCTGTACCACCAGACATGCAAACAGGTCCATACACCAAGCAATCAGGATGCTGAACACCCTACCCTCCCATCACTGACAGCCGCCCCACCTGCCCCCAATACCATATTGTGACTGCACATTCTACCTGCACTAACTCAAAACATACACACACACACACACACACACACACACACACACACACACACACACACACACACACACACACACACACACACACACACACACACACACACTGCACTTTAACTGCACTAAACTCAAACACACACACACACACACACACACACACACACACACACACACACACACACACACACACACACACACACACACACACGTTGCTGCTGCTTTTCATGCCTGTTATACTTGAATGACTGTCCTGAAACAACTAATTACCAACACAAATGTAAATACACACTTTTAGCTGTCTACAATAGTTCTTCTTAAACTGTGTTATTTATTTATATGTGCCAATACTACTACCACCAAACTAGAGTGTCATACTAGGACAATGAAAAAAAATGGTCATGTCCATACCTAAACTACTATATGTCTATGTCTGCATGGGAAAGTAAGAAACATAATTTCAAATTCTTTGTATGACCAGTGCATGCAAATAAATTGATAATAAAACCGAATTGACTTGACTCTCTACTGCCAAGACTCTTACTCATGCCTTCATAACCTCCAGGCCTGACCACTGCAATGCCCTGCTCATTTGTCTTCAAATACAATAAATACAATTCAAATTACAATACATCTATATTCAGCAAGTACAAGTACACTTTTCACCCAAACTTCACCTCCTATCCATCATACTACACCCATTCTCCATTTCGTAACATCATTGTCTACCCCGCTAATTGCACATTCAGTTTCTTTCTTCTGATCTACAAGGCCAAGCACAAATGGCACATACACCACATCTCAAATCTCTTCACTCCACTGACACACTTACAGTTTGGTCATTTACATTCTGGTAACTGCAATATATGTATAACAAGGGCCATGTCTTTCCATGCCATACAACACTAAATATATTTAAAAAAAAGAAAAAGAAAAGAAATTCACCTCTGAATCACTTTTCTGGAGCTCGCATTTCCTGTTGAGAGCTTCGATTTATTCCCACTTAAAACAGCAGGGAAATTTGATGAAGTCACATCCTAGGGAAATCGATCATTATCACCAGTAAATAATGATATAGCATTCAAGTAATTTGAAATAAAGAAATTGATAAAGTAACTTTACAGCTTTAGTGTAATCCTTTGGAACACCTTCATAAACGTCTCCACCCAATGGCTCATTTTTGATAATTCTCGGGGAATTATTTCTGAAAAGAGAGAAGAAAATGAGCAGCTGAGGAGGTATGTCAGGAGGTAAATATGACAAAATCACTACTCTTTTGCAATCCCAACATATGCTAGAAATTATGTTGTGGTTGTGGTCGTGGTTGTAGCCTTTCCGATGACTTTTTCCAGGGCCCAGCCAAAGCTTTCATGGCATGACATTGATCAATGTTGCCGACAAAGCCATGACTTAACTTTAGACTGTACTTTGCTTTACATAACTGCCTATTAACTATGGCTAGGACTGGGTAGGCATCCATAAATAGGTGTATTATCATGCCATTTAATACAGGCTATTATATTGTGGTTGCATGTTGGTGAATTATATAATGTCCACAGGCTGGCAATGAAGAAAGTGAACACCTTACTCTGGGTTATCTGCGATGTCATCATACATCATAACCACGATTTGCTCATCTAGAATTCCTTGGCGGTGCATAATCTGGTAGGCACGGCACACATCAGCCTGTGGAATGGGAGTTACAGTATTGCACGTTTGAGGTGTTGAGACAGAAGATAAACCAAGTGCCATAGCTAGAAAATAAATAGAGCACAGAAAAGGCAGGCCTTGCCCTAAACACATGTTGCTCTTCTTATGTAAACAGTGAATGACACAAACAAGGTCCAAACGTTCACCCAAAGAGCAAACCAGTTTGCGTTGGATTTATAGACCAACTCACATAGTGGTGTGTACAACTGCTGCAAGGGAATAAAAAGAGACTAAATTAATAAATTACTTTTTGGCTTGAATGACTAAAAGGTGGCCTACCTTGTCACCTACTGTCGTTCTTTTATTAACCCATAACTAAAATAAGACACTGACCCTCCTGTTTACAATAGCAAAGTGAAAAGGTTAGGGCCTACCTGATGGCGGTAGTCCGCCCAGCCTTTGGATCCAGAAACTAGGAGCACCCATTTTTTCCCAAAAGGTGAAGACATTGTCCTCAAGTAATGTGATGATGTTATCAGATTGTCACTCTAATCCAGAGTAAGAATGTCACAGTGGTGT
This sequence comes from Engraulis encrasicolus, assembly GCF_034702125.1. Classification (NCBI taxonomy): domain Eukaryota; kingdom Metazoa; phylum Chordata; class Actinopteri; order Clupeiformes; family Engraulidae; genus Engraulis; species Engraulis encrasicolus. The sequence goes on from NC_085874.1 coordinate 29,888,895, forward strand.
TCGGCTCCTTACCAGCTTTTCCTTGCAAGACACCCTGTGATGCGGAAGATTTGAACAAATGTATATATAGGCAAAATGGCCTGTGTGGCAACGCCCCCCTCCCCCCAACACACACACACACACACGCACGCACGCACGCACGCACACACACACACACACACACACACACACACACACACACACACACACACAGACACGCACGCACGCACGCACGCACGCACGCACGCAGGCAGGCAGGCAGGCAGGCAGGCAGGCAGGCAGGCAGGCAGGCAGGCACTCACTCACTCACTCACTCACACACACACACACACACACACACACACACACACACACACACACACACACACACACACACACACACACACACACACACACACACAGAGAATGTTCCTTCCTCGTACATTGAAAAATGTTTTTAAACCAAATTCTTCTGACTAAGATTTAGATCAAATTGAAACAGAAACTGTTTTCAGAAATGTCATGAGATTCATTTCAGGTTTCCTTCTTCTGCATACCAAAATAATGAATTGATTTTTGTCTTGCAGGGGATTACAGAAGCATTACAAACTACAGGATATGCATGTAGATTTTAAGGCCTAAGTATAAGTTAATGATAGTAGTGACTATATCAGGAGCTGTTGTACCTTTGACCTGCATGCATTCTCTCTTAAACCGCCATCTTTGGTCAGGGGTAACTGCTTGAATGAACATCAACTGGCAACAAGTCGATATGATGTCTTTGCTAACAGTGTGTGACAGCAGTACCAGATGCTTTCCATACGAAAATGCCAGCCAGCCGCTGACGTTGAACTTGTTCTCTACCTATGAAAGATGGCAAATTGATGGTGGTAGTAGAGCAATATTCTTTAAAAAACAAAATGTTCATGGGTAACATAAATTCTGGAAAGAAATAAACAACATGGGCACAATGGATCTTTTAAGATGACTTCCAATTCTCTGGTAAGGATACCATTAATGACCACATCGGCAAGGCTAAAGCTGTCCTTTACTTGTTGTCATATGAGCAGAAAATAATATAAACGAACTGATTATTTTTAATAGTCATATCTAACTGCATTGAACAGTTTAGAAAGGCACCAGCTTGTCATGAAAACCATAAAATGGCATACTCCAGTCATGTGGCCTGCTCTGGAAATAGTTACGCTAGCACTTTTTCAAGAAGTGAAGCTAAGCGGACACTGCCCTTCACTGAGACCAGGCCCTGGAAATTTTTTTACACAAAAGAGTTCATTCTGCAGATATTGTATCTGTTTTCTTTAACATAAAAAGTCAAGTCAAGTTTTTTTTTTTTTTATACTTTATTGTGTTCATTCAAAGTTCATTCAGTTCATTTTTTCCCCTTGTGATTATTTCAAAACAGAAAAAAACAGTACATAGAATAAATAAATAAATAAATAAATAAACATTTAAAAAAAATAATAAATAAATAAAATACCAATACCACACATGCACCTATACAGGCAGTTTGTCCTGTGCTCAGACGGTATTCTTTTTTACTTTAAAGTATTTGCATGTACTCCACCCCACCCACCATTTTAGCCCTTCTTTTTGCTCCCTTCTGCAGGTCTACATCCATCCATCCTCACAAACCCCCACATTCACTTTCCCAGTCACATCAGCACACATTCATCCATCCAACGATATATCCACACCCACCAACATTCATCCACCTAAATACCCATACTTTTCATCCATCCACGCATACACCCACATTCACCACCACACAGAAGAATTCACATTGCATTGTTATTTTGTATAAACACGTCTTTACTTAGCACGAGACTGTTGTTTGGGCTGTTTGTGTTTATCTTCTGTAGGCTGTGGCCCTGGATAAATCGTCCACTAACACATAGACTAAGTAAAAGAAAGTACCAACTTCCAGCATGTACGGTAGTGGTCTGATCCACAGGTTTAATGACTGGACAATCATCACCTCAGCTCTGGTTAAAAAAAGGGCCCATTAGCTATTGCACTTCTTGAGAGTGCTAAAGAAAGAACAACGAGACACAAGCTTGCTTGTGACCTTTGACCGTTTCATCAAAGTGAGCCTGCTGAGTCTGACCAACGCAGTGTTAGTGTGGCACTCAAGCTGCACTGAGGCTGACAGGAAGAGACTGCAGAAAAAGGCATCTCTAATAAGGGGCAACTCTCTTACAATTTTCCTCAGAGTAAATTGGCGCGTTTGAAGCAACAATCAGTTTCCTTGTATCATTCTTGGTGGCATTTCTTCTCTTGAACTGATTGTACTATTCAGCTGATCAGCTGATTGCAGTAGCTGCAATAATGTACTACCTCAATGGACTATCTGCCCTAGCCTACAAATAAAGGCAATGCTGCATACAAAGACATGAATAGGAATAGGAATATGAATAGGAGAAGGAATAGGAGAAGGAATAGGAATTATGAATGCAGACACTGGTACAGTAAATGGCTTCAATGGTCTCAAGGCAGCCATGGACTAATGTTAGGGGGAAAGCCTTGAGATACTGTAGGAGGGCTGCAGGTTTGAATCCAGCATTAAGGTTATGGCTGAAAAAGGCAGCTAACTGCACATTGCCCCAATAACCAATAACCTGTAGCTAAATAACTTTAAAGGTGCGCTGTGTAATATTTTAGTAGTTTATTTCCAGAGTTCCAGGGATAAAAGCATCAGCTACCTACGTGTTATGTAACGTAATGTCTCTGCATTCTTCTTTATCATGACAGGGTTTTTTTCAGAGTATACTTTTTTTTACTAAAAGGAGCCCTACCCAGAAGGGTGTACAGTATACAGAATTTCCAAATTTCAAATAGACATCTTAAATGTACAGAAAGAGTAGACGCAGAGATTCTTTAAGTATATAGAAGTCTGCACACTGTAACTCCACTTTGAAGGTTTATTCAGGTCATACAGCGATCAGGCACATGATATTGTCACTGTCAAATATGCCTTTGTCCTGCAGCTGTCCATGTTGAGGTGGGATGTGCATACTCTTACTCTTTTGAGCATCTTAAATGTACATCTTCTCTGAAAGAAGTTACTAGCTTTGGCTTGGTGATTCAAATTGCATTACTCATGTGGTGTGTGTGTGTGTGTGTGTCCGTGTGTGCGTGCGATTGTGTATGTACGTGTGTGTGTGTCTGAGAGACAGAGAGTTTATTGCTTAAGTTTATCATTTTATCACTAATCACCTACACTTCCTTCTTCTCTTCTGCATTCCATGTGTGTGTGTGTGTGTGTGTGTGTGTGTGTGTGTGTGTGTGTGTGTGTGTGTGTGTGTGTGTGTGTGTGTGTGTGTGTGTGTGTGTGTGTGTGTGTGTGTGATTGCGTACGTGTATGCATGGGGGATAAGGATCAGTGTCACCTTTTCTTCACCTCAATTTCAGGTTCAGTATGTGTGTGTGTGTGTGTGTGTGTGTGTGTGTGTGTGTGTGTGTGTGTGTGTGTGTGTGTGTGTGTGTGTGTGTGTGTGTGTGTGTGTGTGTGTGTGTGTGCGTGTGCGTGTGTGTGTGGAAGTGTGTGTGTGAGAGAGAGAGAGACAGAGAGAGACAAAGAGATAGTTGGAGATAGTTGGATAGCAGGCCATGATGGTTCCTGTTCTGCAGAGAAGACAGTCCCAAAGCCAGCCACGGCATTGCATAATTTTTGCTTTTTGCTGTGGGACCTTTTCAAATGTTTTACAGAGAGGCTGTCAGGTTGAAGAACAATCTATTTCCAAAGAGAGGTTATTTGTTGTTTCATTCATATGTGCCTCTTCTACAGTACATACAACAAGTGTTGAAGTGCAAGGGAGCAGGCAGTGTGTGGATATGTGCAGAGTGAAGATGCAAAACCCCCTAACTCCATTTCTGAAGACCTGCACTTCTATATTTTTTAGAGAACCCCGTTGTTGATTTGATTTACATTCATGTACTTGATAATACATATAGTTATATTACATAAATAAAATAAAAAACTGGGCAATTTTAATAGCTTTGTATTAAATAAAAATGAATTAAGATTATTTTCTAAAAAGGCACTTAGGGGGGTTTGCATCTGAACTCTTCATGTGCATCTGTTGTCTAATGATTAAGGACTTTTCCTTTGAATTGGAAGTTTGCAGGTTGGAATCCAATATCATCCATGGCTGAAGTGCCCTTGAGCAAGACATGTAGGCCTACTTTGACATTGTGCCGTGAGCTGTTGCCAATGACCTATAATGATTATAGTTGCTTTGGATAAAAGTGCCATCTACTGTAAGAGTGATGTAAAATAAGAATGGTAATAGTACCATATTCAAGCCAACGCTGTGACTCTTTTGATGTTTTTCGGCCTTTAGTATCAAGTCTGTTACCTTACTTGCAAGACTATCTATGTGCCAATAAAATATTTCCCCTTGAACCCTAGTTTGTGATCTATTTTGGGCAATTTTTTTCTGGTTATTCATTACTCTTGTTGTCACAGTATATTGAAAAGAAGACACAGTTATGTGCATATCCTAAAACCAAAAAATAAACATGCTTGAACAGAGCTTAGTGAAGCTTTTATTTCTCACATGCATGTGAAACATTGTTAATGAGGAAAGGCAAAGAACATTCTGTAGTGCGTTCCTTGGGAAGGGGAACAAACACTGGAGAGGATTACGTGAAACTATTTGGGTGTGGCCCAACCTTTCTGTGAGTGTTTGTGTATGTGTGTGTGTGTGTGTGTGTGTGTGTGTGTGTGTGTGTGTGTGTGTGTGTGTGTGTGTGTGTGTGTGTGTGTGTGTGCGTGTGCGTGTGTGTATGTGTGTCTATGGGAAGTAGCCTTGAGAATCACTCAGAGGACGAGACAAGTTATGGAAGGCCCACTGCAGAATAGTGTCTACAGGGCCTTGCTGAAACACACACACACACACACACACACACACACACACACACACACACACACACACACACACACACACACACACACAGGGAGAGAAAAAGAGAGAGTGGCATTAGATTTAGCAATTACACATGATCAAGATAGTCTAAACCACAAATGCCATGTCCATTTCCTTTTCACACATCTAAAAGAATTGCAAAGTAATGGTAGCGTAAGTACACAATACATGCAGTTACATTCCCTGACATAAAATTTTAATATGAAAGTAAATGGAGAATTTGCTTGCATTTTCAGTAGCAGTAAATTGTTCTTGCAAAATAGAGATGTGTGGGCACGCGCACACATGCACGTTCACACACACACACACACACACACACACACACACACACACACACACACACACACACACACACACACACACACACACACACACACACACACCAACGCAGTCTCACCCCAAGTAGTCAATTTCTGACTACCTTGGACCAGACTGCAATTTTTGACGTCTTGGGTATTCCTTCCATGTCACATTTTGACTATGTGGCCTAACCCTAAACCTATTCCTAAACCTAACCTCAATGACGTTATGCTGCCACAAGGGGGCGCCTTTGAGGACATAGTCAAAATGTGACGTGGAAGGAATACCCAAGACGTCAAAAATTGCAGTCTGGTCAAAGGTACTCAGATATTGACTACTTGGGGTGAGACTGTGTAGCACACACACACACACACACACACACACACACACACACACACACACACACACACACACACACACACACACACACACACACACACACACACGGGGATGCACAGTGTGGTGAGCACATACAACATATTCCCATCTCACCTCTCCAACGCCAGAGTCAAACTCCTCCCTCCTCATCACCGTGCCCGCCTGCTCCGTCACATCACAAGCCTTCACACACACACACACACACACACACACACACACACACACACACACACACACACACACACACACGCACAGACACACACATGCGCGCTCACACATGCACACGCACACGCACACACACACACACACACACACACACACACACACACACACACACACACACACGCACAAAGAGGTGATGTGTTTATTTAACTCACATGTAGAGAGTTACTTGTGCACAATCACTGGTGCTGAACAAAAAAAAATATTTTTGGAAAAAAGGTTCGTACACTCCTTTGGATTTTTTTGTTCTTGAAGTTATTTTTTTCTTTTTATTCATTCATTGGCGAGCATGACATTTCTTCCTCAGATATATATGCTGCAGACATCCACACACATACGTATACATACTGGAAACACACAAAACACATGCACACCTGTAGGCCGCGGGACTGTTCTTCTCTTCTGCTCCAGGAGATACTACAGGATTTGCATGTGGTACTGCTTCTGAAACATATGGTACAGGTCAATGCCGTTTATTTTAGTAGCAGATGTCAGGTGGTACGACCACAGCTAATGCCCGCTAATTAATTAGTGATTGTCATTAATATACAAGCAATCAATATGCTTTTTAGATAATCCTGGAAAAACAAAAAATAAACATTTAATTCATATAATAGTGGAGATGTAAGCTAAGGCGTTAAGTTCTGCCAGGAAGATGAGACGGTATTCAGCTCAATTATTCCCTTAAATTAACCAACCAATCACTGTTCTTGTTCTTAGGCACACCCTCTCCCTTGCATTCTCATTCATTTGCCTAGAGCCAATAGGAAGCCTGCCCGCTCATTTATAAACCCTCTGTCTATCTCTGCTCTTCTGCTGACTAGAGTACGCTGGTGTCGACGCTAGTACTCACATGCCTTCTCTCTGCTGCGTAGTCTCTTTGCTAGCTCCCAAATCCTCTGCCATCGTTGTTGTTCTAGTCCAAGCCGCGCTTTAGGGCCACCGTCTGCCGAATAGTACACGTCGCGTCAAGCTTACAGGCAGCGAAATCACTCGTGGCCTTCAACACACCTGTCTGTCTCAAGTTCAGTCGAGCCTCCTCCCCCGTCGGAGCCGACGATCCTCCAGCCGGCGAGAGCCCATTCTCTAGCCTGCTATCCACTCTTGTTTCTCAGGTAGAACCATCTTCAGTCCGGTAGAGTCGCGTCGCATTCGTCGTGGCTTCAGCACGCCAGATAGCCTTTCCTACCCTCGAGTAGTTCTACTATTCAAACTTGCCCGGAATGCTCCCCAGTTCGCTTTTCGGTCACTCACCGATAAGCACTTCAGCGACGGCGGTGGATAGTATACTAGCTGCCCCAGCCGGGTTTTAGTGCTATGCCTCGGGCGGATCGTGGCTGTTCTTGCGCAGGTAAGTTGGTGACTGTGCTATCCCGCGCGGTTACCTGGCTCAGTCGCTCCTTCCGACATGGTGAGTACAACCTTACGACGCTAATGTAACTTCGCAGATTTCTGACCCTGAAATTGTATAATGGCTTGTAATTAGACGCCAACTCGGGAAGCAAATATCATGACAAGTTCATGTGTTCAGACTCCCCACTTCCGGGGTCGGGTGTAGGCAATCACATTAAAAGTAACCCAACCAAAACGCGTCTGGTATTTCAGATGCCCACACAACCGAGCTGGTTTTGCCTCGTAGTTCGTATGTAGGCTATCCCATTTCTCTTCGGTAGCTGTCGCCGGTTTCCTTCATGGTTATGATATCATACCCGCCCTTGCCATGTTAGCCGTTTCTGTTATCTGAGTTTTCCTTGTTTATCTTGTAGATCGCCATCACTTCGCTCCGAGGGTCGAAGGAGCCCGCGGGTCGTGCATGGATTCCTCCGAAGGTCACACTCGAGATGTACACTAGTGGAACTCATGACATGCGGTAACTTCTGTCCTGCGTCACTACTCCTGGCGCATTCTAACTCCAGGTCTATAGCGTGGCCAACATTTACCTAATTCCAATTCACCTGCCGGCAACTTCAATGCCTTCATAGTGGGCTAATAATAATTGCGCGTTCATGTCTAGTTGCCAGGTTTGCTCACCTCTCTCTAACTGGCTAATGTTGGTTCGCATTCAGAGCTATCCTACTCAGAGAATTGCCATACTTAACAGTGCACGCTCTGTCATCTGTCTTCTGCCTATTTTGTAATGCTGTATCTGTATTCGTTTCTTGCAGCCCAAGAGAACAGGACTGCCCCAAACGTCAGGGCTTGTGCCCAACGTACCACATTTATGCACAGAGGTTCACTTTTATTTTATTTTTGTGTAGTGTAATGGTTTAATTCCAGAGTCATCATTCCCATTCGCTAGTGTTGCATTTTCATGAATACTCTCAACTATCATTTAATTCAAGTGTTCATTATGGCTGGAAATAATGATTACAATACATAAATGAATAAAATAATAATAATAATAATAATAATAATAATAATGAAAAAATGGCACTTTTCATACATAAGGAGGGGACATTCTCCACGGGATGCCATTTCAAGTTTCCAGATATGGCCATTCTCACTGTCAGAATGTGCCATACTTTGGTCATATTGGTCAATATTAATTGTTTGGTAAATACTGAGGATGAAATTTGTCGATAGTTAGCAGTGCAGTTTCCATGATCAGCATGGTGATAACTACTCTTTCCACCATCTTGCACAGTGCGCATTTGAGTTATTGTCATCCATCTCGTATCACTGATTCCGGGTCTGTTTCCCTATAGGCTGGCTCCCACGCCCATCACGAAATTCAGGACAAAGCACATGGTCTCGCACGTGTATGTACAGTATGATGGAGGTGCACAAAGATGTCTTTCGCTTCCAGGTTACCACGGGTCGCAGGATCCCGACCTTTCTTTCTTTCCAGCATGTGGCGGGCCTTGTCGCCATAATCATCCTGGCTAATTTCCTCTAGCGTCCTTGCCTGTGACCTCCGCTAGGTTCTTGGGCCTCCCTTGACGTCCGACACGGTAACGAATTATTCGCCCATGCATGGAGTCTTTATGATTCGTTGAATCGGATTAATCAATAACTTCATTTTGTCAATGTATGATTAATATGCTAAATGTATGAAAGTATATGATTATTTCATTCATTATTTTACAAAGCCCATCAGGCTCGTTCACTCAATCCTAGGCTGTAATTCCTCGCTCTAGTGCCCAACAATTGAATATTTGCGTAGGATATAACAGTAGTCCGGGCTGCGTCTGCCGACCGCATGTCGCACCCGGCGTTGCTTGCTCTCACACCTTTACACAGGTATGTAGGTCAGCCGGAGTTCCAGCCATTGGTTGCCTTCCTGCTCGTGCCTCGCTCTGTAACCTTGCTTGTTTCTTACAGTGACTTCATTCTCATATCTGGTGGCGGTGTTTACCTAACTTGCCCTCATCTTTTGGGGGCTAATTGCGATTGTAGATACCCTGATGTTTCTGAGCCTTTGTCATTTTCCTCGTATTTTAGTTACTTCCTAGTACTTTTCTGTGTTTTTTGGATTTCGTACTGCTGAAACACCCCTGTCTCCGAGTCAAATTTCTCCCTGGTGGAGACTAATACAGTAACCTAACCTAACAGTAACTTCATTATCATATCTGGTGGCGGTGGTTACCCAACTCGCCCTCATCTCATGGGGCTAGTTGCAATTGTAGATACCTTCATCTTGCAGTAACAGGCCAGGTCCCTAGGCCACACTCGGTCACGAGTCTTGTTCAATTTATTGCCCAGTGCTATTTTCCACCCTATTCACTCCCCGGTCATTAGTTCGGCCCTGCCCAGTAATCAGACAGGGCTATTCACTGGATATGCTGCAATTAAGGCCTCCGGGTCAAGCTATCACGTTAACGCCGGGGAGCCGTCCTCCGTTTCTCCTATCTGATTCCTTCCGTCCACTATCTCCCTACTCACAGTTATCCGTAACTTTATGCCTTTCCTTCACAGTCACAACCGTTCTCATGGATGCTCGTTCCCTCCCCATTTCGTAGCTTCCAGAATACGGCGGACCACACTGCAGCCAGCATTTCCCATCCAAATTAGCGAGCAAATGTAACGCTGATGGACACTGCATGTCTATCCCTTTGTCATTATATCATTCGGAAATGACTACAAGAATGATAATTTATAGTTCATTACAACTTCTCGACCAAATTTATCGTACAGCTAATTTGTCGTCGCGACGGCCCTGCTCTCAACTTCCAGCAGGTTTAGTTGACCATAGCAACTACACAGGGGCCTTAATGTATCCATTCTGTGCCTTTAAAAGCAGAGAAACCGTGTTCATGCACAGCGCCTCAGGATCCTCCGGATGGGTGCGGTTCCTAGGGGTCTCTCTGCCTTGCTCATTGAGACCTACAAGACGGTATCTCCTGGTGATGCATCTCTCATCCAACGAAGCCTTGCGCCCCGGTACAGCCAGCAAAGCCGATGCAGTCAACGAAGCCCAGTCGCCTGGTACAGTCAACGAAGCCCAGTCGCCTGGTACAGTCAACGAAGCCCAGTCGCCTGGTACAGTCAACGAAGCCCAGTCGCCTGGTACAGTCAACGAAGCCCAGTCGCCTGGTACAGTCAACGAAGCCCAGTCGCCTGGTACAGTCAACGAAGCCCAGTCGCCTAGTACAGTCAACGAAGCCCGGTACAGCCAGTGAAGCCCAGTACAAAGCCTGGTACAGTCAGCGAAGCCCGGTACAGTCAGCGAAGCCCGGTTCAAAGCCCGTTACAGTTAACGAAGCCCAGTCGCCCGGTTCAGTCAGCAAAGCCCAGTACAGCCAGCGAAGCCCAGTACAAGCCCGTTACAGTTAACGAAGCCCTGTTGCCTTGTTCAGTCAGCAAAGCCCGGTACAGCCAGCGCAGCCCAGTACAGTCAGCGAAGCCCGGTTCAAGCTCGGTACAGTCAACGAAGCCCTGTTTAAAGCCGGTACTATCAGCGAAGCCCAGTACGGCTTACGAATCCCGGTCGCCCGGCTCAATCAGCAAAGCCCAGTACATTCAATCCACTTCGACACCGGCGGCCTAGCTCGGCCCGTAGGTCAGTGTCAATACTCAGTTTTCGCCCAAGCTCGCTTTAGTAGCCCCTCATTCAGTGTTCCAGCCCAGCACGTTCCTACTTGTCTGTTGGAGTTCAGCTCTCACTCCCCCCAAGCATGTCTGCGATGCATACGATATTTGCGTACCCCTAAACCTTCTTGTCTTCTCAGGCCTTGTCCTTCCAAACTCGAACCCGGTGAGTCTCGTCGGCCCTGGTCATTATCCGTAAGTCTGGTGGGTACAGCATTCATTTTCACACTATTTTTGGGGGGTTGGCTTTCACCTCCTGCCATCCCTGACGGCAGGTCATGCGCACCATCTTTCGAACTCCAATGATTGTCAAGCACATTCGTAAGTAAGTCACGTTTTACCTATCAGTAAATAATGCCATTCGTATCATAATGAAAACCCTCTCAGTTTCTGGAGAATTCACCCGAATATTACATCATGATGCTTCAAGCCTAGTCCTTCCTTCTCGATTCATGCGAGTATTCAATACTCACCTAAACTCTCTTTGGGGGTAGGCTCTCGCCCCCCTGCCTTATCCATCGGCAGGATATGCGCCCTCTTCATCTGAATTATTCTAAGCAGGCGGGGGCCTACGCCAAAGACAATCACTACTGCATACTTCAGTGTTTCAATAAATCTCTTAAACTTCTTTTGGTCTATCGAGTCTTTCATGGTAGAAATGTAAGCTAAGGCGTTAAGTTCTGCCAGGAAGATGAGACGGTATTCAGCTCAATTATTCCCTTAAATTAACCAACCAATCACTGTTCTTGTTCTTAGGCACACCCTCTCCCTTGCATTCTCATTCATTTGCCTAGAGCCAATAGGAAGCCTGCCCGCTCATTTATAAACCCTCTGTCTATCTCTGCTCTTCTGCTGACTAGAGTACGCTGGTGTCGACGCTCCCACCACCTCCCCTTCAACCTCCATTGCTGGCCCGTCCTCGTCCCATGTGGAGAATCTGCAAGGTGTCCCTGCTTTCGACGCAGTTCGGCATCTTCCCTTCAGCCTTGCCACCACAAGGATGCTGAGAGCATCTGCCCTAATCTTCACGGTCCCAGGTCGATGGTCCTCTCGTTAATCTGCTGTGAATGCCACCACCTCCAGCCACCGTCACCAGTTGGTCCCCGTCCTGTGAAGGGGGGTAGGCTCTCGCCCCCCTGCCTTATCCATCGGCAGGATATGCGCCCTCTTCATCTGAATTATTCTAAGCAGGCGGGGGCCTACGCCAAAGACAATCACTACTGCATACTTCAGTGTTTCAATAAATCTCTTAAACTTCTTTTGGTCTATCGAGTCTTTCATGGTAGAATTAGCTGTGGCTGCACCACCCTGTCCTCTGAAAAAAATAATTGACCAACAGACACACACACACACACACACACACACACACACACACACACACACACACACACACACACACACACACACACACACACACACACACACACACACACACACACACACACACACACCCTGATCTCACCCTGAGAAGTGGCAGTAGTTGTGAAATCCCTGTTGACACTGGACACAGGTGATGATGTCACCTCCACTCAGGTGGCAAATCCCACACAGCACCCTCACACTGCTCTCTGCTGTGGCAGACTGCACGCACACACACACACACACACACACACACACGCATGCGCGCACACACATGCACACGCACGCACGCGCACACACACACACACACACACACACACACACACACACGCACGTGCACGCACACACACACACACACACACACACACACACACACACACACGCACACACGCTCAACCACACACATGTCACACAGTATGTAACAAATACTGTACCTACATACACTATAATTCATTAATTTTAGGTTGCACGTACACACTAGACTGACAGTCACACATGACTACATAGCAAGGTATACATTAAGACAATGGATAAATTCTCACATGATTCTCACACAATTTTCCATCAAACGGGCTACACACAGCCTTGATGCTTCTAGTCAGACTGTCACACACCTGTAGAGGATGCTGGGAGGAGTTGCCGTGGGAACTGCAACTGGTTGCCATGACAGCAGAGAGGGATGTGAAGATGGAGAAGTCCACAGTGGAGCTACCGCACGGCTCCACCCACTGGCCCTGCTATGAAGTATTATTATCACTACGTATTATTTATTTATTTTGTGCATTTATTATTTTTTGTTGTTTTTGTTGTTGTTTTCACTGTCATCATTATGATAATATTAATAATCATCAACATTACTATTATTATTATTATTACCATAACTTTCGACCTGCACCGGAATATAAGCCGCACCCACTCAAAATAAGAAGAAACAAAGAATTGTACAGGCCGCTTCTCTGTATAAGCTGCAGCTGTTCACATTGTAACATGGGATATTTTCAAAATATTAGCTGTGGAGCTAACCCCGTTCACTTTGGCCTCATCACAAGTAAAGATCTACAAATTAGCTGCATCATGATGTACTGTCTAAGCCACAGGGTTCAAAGCATGTGAAAAACATAGCGACTTAGGTCGGAAATTACGGTATTATTATTGTAGCCGTATTGCTGTTGTTGTGATTATGAATACACTCTGTGTGTGTGTGTGTGTGTGTGTGTGTGTGTGTGTGTGTGTGTGTGTGTGTGTGTGTGTGTGTGTGTGTGTGTGTGTTTATGTGTGTGGCCGTCACCTGTACTGCTGCACTGCTTCTTTGAGCCTGCACGTGGGTGTTCTGGCAGAGCATACATCGCCAGCTACCACTGAGAAATGACACCACATACATTTGTAAATTAAAACAGACACACGCACGTGCACACACACACACACACACACACACACACAGACGCACACGCACACGCACACAAACATTGCATTAAGTCAATAGAGTTAGATGGTGATCTAGTGTACCTATAAGGTAAGATGATGATGTAATTCGTATACCTGGCTAATATACTGTGTATGGGTTAAGTAATGTGTAGAGTAGAGTAGCGTAGAGTAGAGTAACTTTATTGGCGGTAGATGCAGGTGAGATAGGTTTTAACAGGTGCTGTGCTAAGAGGTGTGGTGGTGGTGGTGGTGTGGGGGGGGGGGGGGGGGTGCCCACGGGGACAGCGATTCGAGTTCGTCCGGGGTCATTTCCCGGCCCTGCCCTGTCTCTCTCTCTCTGTCATTTCCTGTCTGCTCTCACACTGTTCTGTAATAATAAAGGCCAAAAAGCCCCCAAAAAATACTTACAAAAAATGAGGTGTGGTGGTAAGGTAGTGTATGGCTAAGGTGGTGCACTGTACTTTGTGCACTGTACTTCATCAGGCAAAGGATTTCACTTGGATTTAAGCCTACTCTCATTGTCCTGCACCTGGCCCATCGGGTGGGATGTGCACACATCTACTCCTCTGAACGGTGCACTGTACTGTACCTGGGTATGCAGGAGAGTGGGGGGTCCAGGCAGCCCAGGTGGAAGGCTCGAGGACAGCCATCGCAGCAGATCAGCTCCCCACCGTCTTTACACACCGCACACTCATCATCATTAATCTGTGCTCGTGCACACACACACACACACACGCGCAAACACACACACACTCACACACACATACACACACGGGCACACACACACACGAGCGCATACACATACACACACACACAAACACACACACACACATAAGTGCACACGCACACACACACACGCACACACACATTCATCAACAGTAATATTATTTTACAGGCAGGCCTGCACAAACAGATATGAACAACAGACACACACACAGATACAGACTCTCTCACACACACACAATAGCACACACAGACATGAACAACAGACAGACACGCACAGATACAGACAGACACAAATGCACATTAGCACAAGTAGACATGTAGAATACCTAGATACACACACAAGTACAGGAAGACACACACATAAGCACACACGAACATGCACACACGTGCACTCAAGCGAATGTGAATATTGCTGGAAATGCTACACTGAGGGCCTACCGTGGCCTAACGGTAGGGCACTCGTCTACTATGAGGCCGATCTGGGTTCGATTCCCGTCCTTTGCCGGCCCTTCCCTGTCTCTCTCACACCACTCGCTTCCTGTCACCATCTTTACTGTACTATCATAAATAAAGTCAAAAAGACCAAAAAAAAGAAAACAAAATGCACCCCTGAACTGAATGTTCCTCCCATTGACACTCAAGTCTCTTGTGTTCTCATCCATTTTCTCATTCATACTTACGTCCCCTGGTCGAGAGGCTGTTTTGCTGCCGAGCAACTCCCCCGTCTGGCTGGTGTGTGTCACTGCAGTCTCTGACTCTCTGCCTTCACCAGAACCAGGCAACGCTGCAACTACTGTAATGAGCCAGAACGAGACACTGAGAACACATGGTCATTGCAGTACACTCACTATAAAGTCATATAGAGTCAAAGAGTTCAGATCCCCCATTTCTGAACTCCATTTCTGAAGACCTGCACTTCTATATTTTTAGAGAACCCGTTGTTGGTTTGGTTTACATTCAAGTACTTGATAATACATATAAATGGTTACATTACATAAATACAATAAAAAATATGCTAATTTGATAGCTTTGTATTAAATAAAAATGAATTGAGAATATTTTCTGAAAAGGCACTTAGGGGGATTTGCATCTGAACTCTTCAGTCATTAAAGATCTCAAGGTCATTTCATTAATATTGCTGTGTTCTCCATTGTTATTGAATGTGTTACGCGTTGGTCCTATTTTAAAAACCGTTCTGGATGCTTCGTTTCAAGCCGTTTTTGCAAGCTAGCAAGGTGACTTGTGGAGGAACGAGAGGGTCTTCCGGGTTAGTCATCTAAAACGGTCTCTGATTGTCTCCCTCCTCCTGCTCTGCGGAGAGATCATCTTAAGTCAGAGTCGCCACTTCCCCGGGTGGTGCTGCACTATAGGGGTGACAACGGAGGCGTGCAGGCTCCATTCAGGGCTGTGCTCTTTATGCCCCGTGTACATCAAGCGCTACCAACGCGACCGGGTAGCTGGGGTGTTTGAAGAAGTTTCGCCATGAATTCGTTTTATTCGCTCTGGACGCTGCACTGACATGTTTGATTCAGCTAATCACATAACGGCTCTGTCTTGACAGCCTGGGACATTCCTCGATATGAACGTTCCAATTGGTTTTCGCCGAACAGCGTCATAGCGAATTCGCTTAAGATTAGCTTGAGTTTAATCGTCAAAAGTCGCCCTGGTCGCTCAAGAAGCTTCGCCCCTGGCGAATTCGCTCCGGTAGCGCTGGTCGCGCACCCTCCATAGAGAATGAATGACTTCCGTCGCTTCATTCGCGTTGGTCGCTCCCGATGTACACGGGGCATTAGACAGCGACCCCTAGGCGAGCTGCAGGCATGGACCGACCAGAGGGGGACTGCTGTATGTATGAGGCTTTGTGCTCTGTGTGTGTCTGAGAGAAGCAACCAGCTGATAGCTAAGCTAAGCTAGGTTTCGGGCCACCAGGCGTTGCTAGTTTTGAAAACAAGCAGAAAAAAGTCCTCTACATGATTTTAGAAAAATGATTCGACATAAACCTTTGTGGGCAACGCCTTCTTTCGATGTGACGCAACACAGAAAAGCTTTTGTGATTCGCTCGTTTCTCTGCATTGTTTATGTTAATTGCTTAACACCACGGGAAATACAGCCAGCCGAGGTCACGCACCACTATGAGAGCCTTGCATGTGAGTTTAACTTGGGGTGACCGTCCGATTTTCAAAAGGATTGAGTAAAACTGTGTTTTATCGGAAGTTGGCCTTTAACCTTTCATTTCAATATGGCATTTCATTCAGACAAATAAGTACAGAGTATTGGTAGTCAGGAGCTCTTCTACCTAGCCTTGCGCGCCATTACTTCCACCAAAGGATTGGCTCCACTACTAGTCTGGCCCCTGTTTTCTGTGGAGCGATGTCGAGCGGTAGGATTTGGCCGACCAACCCTCCCCAGAAAACAGCCAATAAGTGAAGAGACAGGTTGGTGGGGGCGAAAGGGGGAGGACGCTCGTGACGATACCGTAAACGCCTGCCTGCGCTATGTTGTTACTGAGTTACTGTCTGCAATTGGGTGAGAGCTGTCCAATCAATTCAAACCAGAACTGAGTGCAAACTTCCCGCTTCCTGCAATCGCGTCAGATCAAACAACTCCCAGACCATGAATACGAAATGAAATGGCAGTATTATGGGATGGTCAGGACCAGGCTAGCTTCTACCTATTTGGGGTCCTTAGGCAAAATATAGATATGGGGTCTTAGTCTTTGCCCCTTGCTACCTTTGTTTAATGTTTACCTTTGTTTTTATGTGAAGCACATTGATTTGCACCCGTGTAAGAAATGTGCTGTAGAAATAAATTTGACTTTGCTCAAGGGCACCTCAGCCATGTAGTGATATAGGGAGAAAGGTGGGATTCGAACTTGCAACCCGCTAATCTCAAACCATTTGAGTGAAATGCTTTAAACGCTTTTAGAAATTCCTAATCAAACAGTCTTCTGGTCATTGTTACCTGTGCTGGGCGGAGCTTCTCGTTTCCTGGGGCGGGGCACCAGCTGTTGACCACTCCCACTCCCACTGGTGTTTAACTGTTGGCCACTCCCACTTGCTTTCAGCTGTTGGCCACTCCCACTGTCTTTCCTGGCCCTGCCCTGAACTGCAGTGGCGGCCAGGAGAGAGCGTCTCTGCCTTGGCCCCCTAGCAGCACGGTCTGACACACACACACACACACACACACACACACACACACACACACCACTGAATATCACACCAAACAGTTTCTCGTATGCATACTGACTGAGAGCGAGAGAGAGAAAGAGAGAGAGAGAGAGAGAGAGAGAGAGAGAGAGAGAGAGAGAGAGAGAGAGAGAGAGAGAGAGAGAGAGAGCAAGAGAGAGAGAGATAGCAGAGAGAGCGATGTAATACCTCTAAATATTCTGCTAAGAAGGCTCTGCAGCTTGGGATAGCTCTGCTGGTTGTACTCCTTGGAGAGGTTCTTCCAAAAGGCAGGGATGGTGTCGCCGCCCTGGTGGTGAAGGCAGGAAATGAGCGCATACATGGCCTTGTGGATCCCCTCCTTCTCTGCTCTCTCTGTCGTCTCCTGGTGAAGAAAAGACTCTAATTAATATGTATACTATATATACACAGTATATATATTGTGTGTGTGTGTGTGTGTGTGTGTGTGTGTGTGTGTGTGTGTGTGTGTGTGTGTGTGTGTGTGTGTGTGTGTGTGTGTGTGTGTGCGCATGTTTTGAGTTAGTGCAGGTTGAAAGTTCAGTCACAAATATAGTAGTGCAGGTGGAATGTTCAGCCGCAGATATGGTGGTGGTTATGTGCAAGGTTATGTGCAAAACCTTTTGAAACTCTTGAACCTTCCTTTACACACACATGCTTGCACACACGCACGCACACACACGCAAGCACGCACGCGCGCGCGCACACACACACACACACACACACACACTTAACCTCTTACATGTTCACGTTACTGTGTGTTACTTACAAATAGACTAAATCAGGGAAATGTTTAAACACAATTACAATTCAGAACATAAAATGTGTTATTCAGTGTCCTAGAAAAACTCCTAATGAAATGTGTAATCTGTAGCCTCAGAGGATCAGATGCAGTTTGGAGGAGAAGTAGCCGCGGAGAAGCCAGGGCTATGAAGAGGAAACAGGTGGCGAGATTCAAAATGAACTAATTGCTTAAAATGCATTCAAATAAGTCCAAATGAAATAGCTGTTCACTGTTTAATCAATAATTGCCCATGTACTTGACTTCTATTTTTAATTTCTATAATATAGAGGGAGGCTCAAGTGGCTCAAAGGGAGGCTTGAAAGTCCTGTTGTGTATCAAAGTGGCCTGAATGAAGGGGGCGCTGTGGGGGCAGCGCACTAAGCCCCCCACATCTGGGCTTGCATGCCCAAACCATGGGGACACAGGTTCGAGTCCGAGTCATATCCCAGTCCTACCCCGTCTCTCTCTCCCACTGATTTCCTGTCACCATCTTCGACTGTCCTGTCTAAATAAAGGCCAAAATGCCCCCAAAAAAACAAATATATATATATTTTTTAAATGATGTTAGCAGGACGAAAAGAAAAAAGAGTGTTTTTATGAACACAAGATTGCAATTAGAGTACAGAAGGAAGATTATCCTATGGCATTATAAGGATGTACACCACAGTGACCCATCAAGTCTGAACATTCAAGGGGTTGGAATTGTTAAAACATCAATACGAGGTGGAGACACACTCGAGTTATTACTGCAACGAGAAACTTATTGGATTTGGAAATTAAAAGCGATGGAATTCCCTGGCTTAAACGACAATGTAACTTTTTTTTATAACTATTTTTAGCTTTTTGTGGTCTTGTATAGGGCCTAGATCTATTTATAGGCTACTCCATGTATGTATGTAGATTGTGTAGTCTCACAACAACTAGTAGGCTATGTTTTCTTGATTTTGTGAATGTTTACTGTCTCACGCAGGGAACAGTGTGAGAGGCGGGTCCAAAGTTTGTTTTGCTAGTTTGATTGACAGCTCTCTAATGCTGAGAGCTGTGTGAGAGGCGGGCTCAGCAGTGGGGAGAAGCTCAGCACTAATTGTCTAGTTGTCTGCACCTGTCCTTACCCACACCTTCAACAAATGCACTACTCTATTCTTTTGTGTTTCTGCCTTGAAGAGGGCACTCATGCCGCTGCACGTGGGCCTTGTTTTTAATTTGTCCATGGAGGACTTGTCAAGTTAATAAAGACATTTTAAGTTGGAGTGCCTTAGTCAGAGAATGTATTCTCATTCTTGAACCTGGCCTGAATGTGAATTAATTTCCCACATAAAGAGGGCCCACCCCAGCCTTAGCTCCATTGGGTCCAATTCATTTTGGTCTACGCTCTAAAGGGGCTGTGATTAATTAGCATAATGGATGTTGTCACAAATCACCTACCTCCACTTTAAAAACCTCCACTACCACTAGGCCTACTCCACCAACAAAATGGCAGCCTACTTAAACCGGTTGCACCATATTTCATTGCAATGTTCAAATGTGAGTAAAATAGCTTACGACCTTGTGTCTAAGTTTAAGTTTGATCTCTTTGCCAGTAGACAGACTGAAAAGACTGGTCAGTATGCTTTTCGGAGGGGGTCGGCTGTTTTTATTGTGAATCAGAAGTCACATTCAGTAAGGCACGAGTTGACTGTCCCTGGTTGTCAATCTCGTTTGTCTTCTCTGCCATCATTTCATGATTTGACTGACAGCTGTGCGAGCATTGGAGACAAAAACTTAGAATTACACGACAAACAAAATCTGCTCTACGATGACCACCCAAACTATGTGGTGGACACAGCCAGTAACGTCTGTTTCGAAGTAGAAAATGCAGATAGGTCATTCCATGCGCTTGTCGACCAAGGTTGTGAAATACTCGTTCCTCCCACGAAGGTGCATGACGATGACGGATTTGTTACTTACTGCATTGTTAAGTCTGTTGTTGGAAATGTCTGCCACACCCTACTGGACAAGTCTAAGTACCATGGCACGTTCTTGCCACATTTTGCTGAACTGGAAAGCAGCATCAGCACCAGCAGCAGCAAATCGCATAAAACAAATGTACAATGTCATATCACTCACTTTGATCACATCACCTACGCCTGTCCTCGGCGGAGCACGCGTGAAGTGATGCAGTGGTACAAGAAGCTCTTCGGCTTCCAGAGATTCTTTATCAACAGGTAGGCTATCGTACTGGGTGATCTCTCTCTCTCTCTCTCTCTCTCTCTCTCTCTCTCTCTCTCTCTCTCTCTCTCTCTCTCTCTCTCTCTCTCTCTCTCTCTCTCTCTCTCTCTCTCTCTCTCTCTCTCTCCCATACGTAACTGTGTAAGCTACCTCTTTGCATTTTGTCAACCAGTGATGAAGACCTAAATGAAGGTTATGTCCTGGATCAAGGTGGTATTGGACTTCGGCTCACAGCAATGGAGTACTGGAAATGCAGTGAAATGGGAATTACACTTCCTTTTAAGAAAACAATGGAACCAGACTGCAAGTTTGTGATCGCAGAGTCACTGCCCGAACAAGGTACGTAGTTGAGTGTGAAATGGTTAAGCCATTTCCCATTTGCTTAAAAAGCAAACAAACAAAAAATACACATGTAATCTTAGCTACTGCCATCTGAACTTATCCCTCAAGGAAAGAATGTGGTGGATACATTTTTGGAGCAGCACAGAGGTCCTGGTATCCATCACATCGGCCTCTACACCAGTGATATTGTGAAAACGGCCCAGACCATGACCGAAGCCAGGGTAGAGTTCTTCTCTCCTCCCCCAGCCTACTACTCTGAGGTGTGGAGTACATTCTGATCTTTCCATCTCTCTCTCTAAAAAAAAAAAAATGTCGTCATTTCAGTTTGTTGTGTTCACATACCGTACCTGTGTCTTGGTACTCCACTGCAAGGGACAGGTTTTGACTGATGAAAGGCTAATTGCTGTGCTCAAATGTGTGCTACTGTACATGTCTGCTGCAATGTGCAATAATGTGTGTTAGGTCCTTGTGTATGTCTTGTATTGTGTATTTTTGTGTATTTATGTAAGCTGTCAGACACCTTAATTTCCACCGGGATTAATAAGTACTCTACTACTCTACTTTTACAAAAGACTTGTAGACCCTTTTTTGTAACTTTAGTTAGTATGTTCTTCTTATATTGATTAACTTTCACATACACTCCCTGTCAATGCCAGCTCATTCATTTTCAAGTACACATAGGCCTATTCACAAATTCACAGCATCACTGACTGTTCATGTTTTGCTCTGTGGTAGGTTGGAAAACTCCATGAAATTGAGCGCGTTGGTTGTGACCCACTGAAGCTGTCACAATATGGCATCCTCCTGGACGCTGCGCTGGAGAAAGAGGCCAGACTGCCATCAACCGAACGGTAATGCAATACATGTTCCTAATGGTGCACATGAACTGAACTGCCTTGGTTAGGTCGTTGCGAACAAAGATTCTCTATTCTGCATTTAAACCGTCTCTGGTTACAAATAGTTATTTTAGTTGCCATGATCAGGGCCGCCGCTAGGCATAAGCAGAGTAAGCAGAGGGCTTAGGGCCTCAAACACTTTGCCCCCAAAATTGGGGCCTCTAAATTGAGATGACTTTGTGAATATATACAGTATACTATATGGTAAATACATGTGAAATGTTGTGTGTAATGTCTTTGTGTCTTCTTCTGTATTCATGTATGTATGCTACTGGACACCTTAACTTCCCTCTGGATCAATAAATTATACTCTACTCTATTATAATTATTATTTAATTATGAGGGGGGCCTCCTGACCAGTTGCTTAAGGCCTCCAAAACCTTAGCAGCCAGCCACCCTGGGCATGATGCATGTGGAGGCAACAACAGGTTTAACGGTTGCCAAATTGTTTCACGTTGAATACAGATTGCATTCATTCACATACAGACGCATAATCTCATCTAGATTTGGACATATAACTGTTGCATATGCATACTTCCTCCACTTCTGAAGACAGTCTTCTCTCCCTCCCCACATCTCTTTCAACAGGTACCTTCTACAGGTGTTCACCAAGCCCATTTTTGCAGAGGACACCCTTTTCCTGGAGCTGATTGAGCGGCGCGGAGCCACAGGCTTTGGGGAAGGGAACATCAGAGCGCTGTGGAGATCCGTGCAAGCATACACGGAGAAAGAGAAGGCAGATGCAGGAAAAAA
Source organism: Engraulis encrasicolus (assembly GCF_034702125.1). Classification (NCBI taxonomy): domain Eukaryota; kingdom Metazoa; phylum Chordata; class Actinopteri; order Clupeiformes; family Engraulidae; genus Engraulis; species Engraulis encrasicolus. Next base: position 29,911,402 of record NC_085874.1, read on the forward strand.
GTAATCTGACTGTGTTTCTTTGAAAAGTGGTCAGTCTGGTTGAATTGAATGTTAGGTCGCTAGGGAAATCTAGATTTCTTGGCTTGAAAAATACTGGATGTGTGCACTTCATGTTCTCCTAGTACTCATCAAAATGTAATCCATTTCATAACTTGTTGAAGTACTTGATGTTGTAAAATTTAACATCTACTGTAAGAGTTTCTGTTTTTGGAGTTGCATGATTTTGTTGTTGTTGTATGCAAATCATTGTTCCTCTCTCCCCAACAACTGCACATTTTCATTAGGCCTAAATATGTGATGTTGCACCCTGTTTAACTTGACCCAATGACTCCCAAAAGGTTATCGGAAGCAGCTATCTTGCATTTCTATTGTTATGTGTTTTATATTACATGAACATGTTCAATGGAGCAGTGTTTTAAATTAGAAGTCATTTATAATGTGTTGTGAAGTTGTCACTGAAGGGCAGTCATTGAGGTTTTTTGTAATGACTAACAGAGTTGCATCATGTTCCTACCAGTGTCTCAGAACAGAACCCTTGGAGCCATCACTTTGGCTCATGAAATAATAAAATGTATTTCTTATTCTTTTCATTCTATGTTGCCTTTCTTCACATACCATGGTGGTGTCCGTTGCTGCATTTATCTGTTGTGATGAAATGTTGCTTAGGGCCCCATAAAGGCTTGGGTGAAATTGACCATTTTTAGCATCTAGCTCCATTGGGCCCAATTCATTTTGGTCTCCGCCGATGCCTCCAGTGGAATTCTGGTGGAACTGCAGTCGAATAGACAAGACCGTTGGGGCTTAAAGGGACACTGTGTGAGATTTTTAGTTGTTTATTTCCTGAATTCATGCTGCCCATTCACTAATGTTACCTTTTTCATGAATACTTACCACCACCATCAAATCTTAAGTATTCATTATGACTGGAAAAATTGCACTTTTCATACATGAAAAGGGGGATCTTCTCCATGGTCCGCCATTTTGAATTTCCCAAAATAGCCATTTTTAGCTGCAAAAAGGACTGTACTTGGACCATACTAGAAAATATTTGTTTATTACTTTGTAAACTTTCATGTAAAGATCAAATTTGGCAATAGGGAGCCTAGTTTCAATGAGCAGCATAGTTGCAGTACCTTTTTTGACCATTTCCTGCACAGTGTCCCTTTAATAGTAGTGCAGGTATACGTATACCCACCTGAAAATGTCAGGGATTTCAGTATACCCACCTCAAATTGATTGATTCAATATTTAGAATAGACAGTAGTATACCCACCTCAAAACAATGCTCAAATATACAGTATAGGAGTGGGAAAGGATCTGCACACTGCTTGCAAAAGACTTAATTTATTGGGAGCAACGTTTCGATCATAGATCTTCTTCAGGCATCTTCATCATCTCAAGATGCCTGAAGAAGATCTATGATCGAAACGTTGCTCCTAATAAATTAAGTCTTTTGCAAGCAGTGTGCAGATCCTTTCCCGCTCCTACATGTGACAGTTTTTTGATCTGGCACCTGCTGATGCTTTTTTGCTGGATGTGCGCACTTTCCACTACACCCAAATATACAGTATACCCACCACAAAAAAGTAGACTACTCTCATGTCAAAGTATGCTGGCTAAAATAGGACAATGCTGATACCGTTAAAGCATCTGATTCTCTTCCAACCACAATTTTGTTTCGCTTGTCACCTACAATCTATGATCAGTGATGGATGAATATCCTGTCCCTGACATTTGTGGGGGAAAAAGCAACGCAATAGTTACTACTTCTGGTAACTAGTTAATTTTCTCGTGGAGTAACTCAGTTACTATCTGTCACTTCTTTGGAGACGTAACTAGTACGGTAATTATAACTATAAGACTGCTGACCGGTTAGGGTCAGGTATGGTGTTGGTCTGGGCACCGCAGAGCATTTATTAGCGTTTTAGCAACAGAAATTTGCTGAGGCAACAAATTCTCTAACCACGGTGTTGACCACGAGCCATGACTTATTGCAAAGGTGTTGTACCTCAGCGCGTAATGCACTGGCATGAGATGCCTACATCTATACATGACGCCTGACGTCTGGTAACTGAGAAAAAGGTCTTCAAAGTATTGGTGTTAGGTTGGATATTGTAGTTACGGCTTGGTTAAATGCAAGATCAGGTAGATATAATTAAGACCATTTGCAGTCCAAACTCAATTTTGACAAAATGTAGAACTGCAGCACATTGCCTTTGTAGGGAAATTAACCCATTTTAGCCTGATTTCTTGTATATGTCGTTTGACCTTTGGTGCCTGGAGACACATACATGCTGCATTCGGGCTCTTGAGATTTTAGCTTTTTTAATAAAAAATGTGAGTATGTTACAGCTGGATGAACAAATTCTAATGCAAGATGGGGGTCTTTGGGTTTAAATTCAACTCATTTCATGCTTTTATGTGCATTAGAGGCTAAGATATTTAGAATTAACTTTCCCAACATGGGCTTAGGCATTCAACAGGCATTTTTTACAGGTGCTTTAAATTACATTACATTGCACTTTGCTGACGCTTTCATTTTATTCAAAGCGACTTAAAACCATTTTTTTCAGGGTATTGGTTACAGTCCCTGGAGCATTGTGGGGTTAAGCGTCGTGCTCAAGGTCAATTCAGCCATGCAGGGAGAGGTGAGGGGGGATTTGAAACCGGCAACCCCCTAGATTGAAAGACCAACTCTATTCGCCTTTTTCACCTGAGCGCCATCTTGCGTTCTAAACGGTGCTTGGGTGGGTAACCAACGTTCTATGGCAACCGTAAACAACTGTCAGCTGATTGCATTTATGAACGAGAAATGGCATGGACGGAAAATCTCCGTCTCCTCCCCCCTATAACAGCGGGTTTTGTTGAGTGTTGGGCGAGTGAAGGCAACTCCATCCCTCATGGCTGCTGTAGGCATTAGTGGGTTAATAGCGCTGGCCACCAGGGGGCAGCAGGTTGCCATCTCTGATTGCACTGTTACCTTGAGGAGGGCCTCTGAGATGATGCTGTGGTCTGCCAAGCCGAAGAGTAGTGGGAAAGGGTCGTCTATTGCCATGGCGATGTCCGTCCGGAACACCTTCAGTTTGGCACGCAGGTCAACATCGGCCAAGGCTTCAGAGCGAGACATCGCAATCAGGAAGGACGCTACAAAACAAGCAGGCAGGCACACACACACACACACAAGCGCACACACACACACACACACACACACACATATACACGCACACACACACACAAGCACACACACACACACACATATACACGCACACACGCACTCACACACACACACACACACACATGCAAATTTAAGACAGCATTAACAACCTCTATCATCAGCACAGACAATCCACAAACATGTTGCAGTGATGAACAATAAGCCATTTATATCCTCTGACTCACTCACTCACTCACTCACTCACTCATTCATTTCTCCCTCTCTGCCACACACACACACACACACACACACACACACACACACACACACACACACACACACACACACACACACACACACACACACACACACACACACACACACACACACACACACAGATAGCCATACTCACATCAGTCTGGGGTTCCAGAGCTGTTCTGAGCTGAGAGTGGGACTGTGCCTCTAATGTAGCTGCTCCTTATTAACTTAGTAGGTGTGTGCATTTACTTTGAGTGTGTGTGTGTGTGTATTTCTCCAGGGTGACACACACGGACACACACACGCACGCACGCACGTGGGCACACAAACACACACCTGCACATGTACATGCACATGCACGCACACACATACACAATACACACACACACACAGACACAGACACAGACACAGACACAGACACAGACACAGACACAGACGCACACGCACCCGCACACACACCATTTAGGCAAACCCAAAAGTGATGTATAGAATGTAATTTTTTATGTGACACTCGATACATACAACATAGGCTACTTGTTGATCGTTATAAGCAAATTCAACACACACACACACACACACAGACACAGACACAGACACAGACACACACACACACACACACACACACACACACACACACACACACACACACACACACACACACACACACACACACACACACACACACACACACCTGTCATCTGTTTTCATTTAAGCCAATTAGTGATGATTAGTTCATTAAGGGAAGATCAGCTCTTTGTGGTTCTGGTCCGGTGCAGGGCTGGACTCTGGACCCGAGAGAAGTCTAGAAATCTAGTGGGGGGAATTCCTGCTGGTTTCCACCTGAAAGTGCCCTGTTCTCAGATGCTTTTTCTTGGCAACTCTAAATGATCAAGTTTTGATTTTATTGTGAAGAATTTTCTTTGATTCTAGTTATTTGATGTTTTCAGTTTCTTTGATTTTAATTATTTAATGAGTTCTTTCTTCATGTCATATGATGCCAGTGTCGAGTCAAGTTTCACCCATATGAAATTGCCTTTCCTTTCCTTGCCTGTATTGTACCGTATACTGTATACTTATACTGTATATTGCAGTCAATATATGCACAAATGAAGACAACCTACAGCTGCACAGTAGAGAAAGAATCTGCTCTCACTGGATGAATTTAGTGTGTTTGCCTTCCAGACTCTCCTAAGGCCTGTGATAACTTCCTCTGCTCTTCAGAGGAGAATCATTTCAGGACTGATGTTGCTGTACTGTGTCTGCTGTGTAAGCATCATTTGTAAATTTCATTTTACTTTTTAATTTACAATTACTTCGCAATTTGCGGTTTATTAAGATTTAGGCTATAATGAACCGTTATTATAAGCAGGGATGGGCAACTGGAGGCCCACGTGCTGCCCGCCTCCTCGCTCAGTGTGGCCATTAGATAAAACATAATGAAAAAACACTACTGAATAGATCTGTTGTAATTATACAGTTGGCCGATAGAGATCACTCCTAATCCTTCCAAACAATATCGGCAGTCAATGAGCGACCAAATGCACCTCGAACTCTGCGAGTGTCAGTCAGATTCTTGGTCACACGACTCTCAGATGGTGGCGATGAAAAAAATGTGTCCTTCCTTCTCATGAAAGTTGCCCATCCCTGTTATTAGGTGTTAACCCCTTCTGGGTAGCCTCTTTGAGCAGATGCCCCCCCCGGCGAGCCTGATCCCTCATCACCGAAAAGACTCAACTACCTCATAACATCATTGCGATAGAGCCTTAAAGGGACACTGTGTGAGATTTTTAGTTGTTTATTTTCAGAATTCATGCTGCCCATTCACTAATGTTACCTTTTTCATGAATACTTACCACCACCATCAAATTCTAAGTATACACTATGACTGGAAAAATTGCACTTTTCATACATGAAAAGGGGGATCTTCTCCATGGTCCGCCATTTTGAATTTCCAAAAATAGCCATTTTTAGCTGCAAAAATGACTGTACTTGGACCACACTAGAAAATATTTCTTTATTACTTAGTAAACTTTCACGAAAAGATCAAATTTGGCAATAGGCAGCCCAATTTCAATGAGCAGCATAGTTGCAGTACCTTTTTTGACCATTTCCTGCACAGTGTCCCTTTAAGTAACAGATTGCGACTTGGTCCTTACAGGCTCTGTGCAAAGGGATTGAGGATATTTGTTGACCTGTTTTCCCAGGCTAGCTCTGATGAAGCACTTTGAGACAACTTAAGTTGTGATATTGTGGTGTATAAATACAGGTTGTTTTGTATTGTATTGCACTTTTCTTTTCTCCTCTATCACACAGAGACACACAGACGATTCAGAAAATCGTGTCACATTTTCAAATAAATCTTTTTATTATTTCATGTTCGGGGATCACAGGAGACACTTTCACCGAGTTCATGTCATCTTACATCACCTGCCACAGGGCCCCTGGGGGGGCGGGATCAAAGGTCAAAAGGTCAGAGCGAGCTCTGGAGCGACACATGTAAGTGGGTGGGTGAGTGGGTGAGTGATTGGGGGATTTAGGTGATTGGCAGATGTCATGCAGTCTCTGGGCCAATCAGGTTTCATTTCAGGGATAGTGGTGGGCCGGTTGGATTTTTTTTTTTCTTTTTTACGTTTTATTTTATTTTGTTTGATGGCAGCATCAAAGGCTCAGGTCCTGACTCGTTCCTCCATCCACTCCTCAATCATTCAGGAGAACGGGAAGAGTTGAAATGAAACGTTTCGCTAGTGTTACATGTACACGACAAGTCAAACGGCTTTGCCATCTGTAATGCTAGTGGGACATACAGTATAGGAGACACTGGGGCAGAGGATCATGAAAGAAACATCAGCTGCAGTTTCATCGAAAGGGATCTTACCAACTCACTATATATAAACATTGTTCTTATCGATAGATATGGTTTACTTTTTTTTTACACTGAAATACAAGGGAAGATTACTTAGTGTGTTGTAATTAAAGTGACAGTCACGCATTGAAGTGTATGTGTTTTAGCCACTGTTTAAGGAATGTGTGTGTGTGTGTGTGTGTGTGTGTGTGTGTGTGTGTGTGTGTGTGTGTGTGTGTGTGTGTGTGTGTGTGTGTGTGTGTGTGTGTGTGTGTGTGTGTGTGTGTGTGTGTGTGTGTGTGTGTGTGTGTGTACATTCATGGGGGAGAGAGTCCAGTAACATCCATCAAATACTATATAGACTTTGTTCGTTTTCCTTTGTTCATTCTTCACTTCATTTGTCAGTCTGTGTCTGTGCGTGTGTGTGTGTGAGATAAGTAAGTGTGTGTGTGTGTGCGTGTGCGTGTGTGTGTGTGTGTGTGTGTGTGTGTGTGTGTGTGTGTGTGTGTAGGTGTAGGTGTGTGTGTGTATGTGTGGTGGGGGTGGTTGGGGATGATGGGGGATGGTCCTGAGGATCGACCGGTCTCTCCATATCAGCCTACTCCAGACCACGCCCACATCACCCCTGTCAGTCCAAAGAACCCCACCCCCCAGCCGTCCAACAACACCCCCTTTCCCCCACAGTGACGTCTGTGAAGAGCCTCATTCATTCAGGTCATATTCATCCAAAGAGTTCAGCTGTAAGCAACTGGACGTCCTCTTTGAGATTGAAGACGTCGCGCTCCGAAAGAGGACGCCAAGCAGAAGTCCAGTTGCTCTCGGAGCGAAACGTCTTCAAACTCAAAGAAGAAGCCCAGTTCCTTAAAGCTAAACTCTTTGGACTACATTCGCCCGCAGGCACCAGCTCTTCTTGCCCCGCCCACCCCCCTTGCCTTTGCTAGAAAGGTACGCCCTCCTCCCAGCCTACATACATTCCCCTCATTCGCATTCAGGTAGTTAAACAGGCCAACATCCAATCAGAGAGGGGTCCCAGCTTGACTCTGACCAATAGAAAGCGATACAACAAGCATGTCATAAATAAGGCTGTCCGATCATCACGCGGTGTTAGCAGGAGCAGCGGGACTTGGGGGCGGAGTCTTCGGGCTGTTTGTCCAGTTTGATGTCAATCACTGGTTGCTTTGGTTAAGGGGGGAAACGTATCTGTGAAGATTTTCATTTGTCCATGTCAAAAGAATTGATCTATTTCCCATTTACCAATTTCACAACACGGACTCTGGAATGATTGACCACCCTCAATGACGTCCAGGCCAATTCACACAGGCACAATGTGAATTTTATCATGTGGAAAGCAGTTGTCCTGACAGATCCACTCTCCACCGTTACAAGCATATTGTATACCTTCTAACTCAAACATAAGAATTAGAACTGAGAAGACAATCGAGTAGACAAAACGTTTGCAAGCTACAAAAACAAATCAAGTCGCCTACAACTACACGGTTTTGACTGGTTGAGGATGGATTCTGAGGACGCATCCAGTCACAAAGCAGTTACAATGACACATATGGCCATTAGTCTTCTTCACAAATACGTCAATCACGTTTCATTTTGAATTGAAACGCGAAAAATGAGTACTGGGTTTCATAGAAAACAGTGGGATGTACTAGGGGTGTAAATAATATCGAAATGTATCGATATATCGCGATACATTCTGATGATTGAATCGAATTGCAACGTATCGTTGGGCATTCGTATCGAAAAAAATCGAATCGCTGGCCCCTGCCCAATAACGTAATAGAAGTGGAAAAGTAATTGGGAAAAAAATCGAAACGAATCATATCGTATCGTATCGTGGGGCGTATCGTATCGTATCGAATCATATCGTATCGTTTCTTAAGTATAGAAAATAATCGAACCGTATCGCATCGAATAATAAGATATCGATATTGAATCGTATCGTCATGGGGGCTGTGATTTACACCCCTAGGATGTGCGCATATGTCTATGTCACCGGAGGCGACTTGTCTTGTTTCAAAGGCAAAAGGTCACAGTATTACAGTATGCACCTACAGCCCCAATATTAGTAAGTCCCTAGACAATAAGAAATCAGGTAACAGCCAGTTAGATAGAGTGGAGATCAAAAAACAACATGGGTTAAAATACATGTGTGTGTGTGTGTGTGTGTGTGTGTGTGTGTGTGTGTATGCGTGCGCGCGCGCGTGTGTGTGTGTGTGTGTGTGTGTGTGTGTGTGTGTGTGTGTGTGTGTGTGTGTGTGTGTGTGTGTGTGTGTGTGTGTGTGTGTGTGTGTGTGTGTGTGTGTGTGTGTGTGTGAGAGAGAGAGAGTATGTGCAATGTGCTTGTAGTAGCACTGCAGGTCCACTAGGGGGCTCTCTCTGTCTCCTATTCTCAATATCATTGTGATGACATCATCAGAAAGGATACTGCCATCTTTGCTGGGCTCATCCAAACTTTCCATCCCGGGTAATGCAGCTGCCACACGCCTGAACAGCTGCAATACACACACACACACACACACACACACACGCACGCACGCACGCACGCACGCACGCACGCACGCACGCACGCACGAACGAACACACACACATACACACACACACACACACATAAACACACACATACACACACACGTGGTTACACAGTTCATCATGCCCAAACTAGACAAGGCAGTGTACAATACTTGTAGTTGAATATTAAAGCAATAATAATGATTTTTAAAAAATCTATATACTGTCGAAGGAGAAAGGGTGCACACTCACAAACACACACACATACAGTCAGGATCATACACTCATACAAGCATACATACATACCGTACACTCATGCACGCACAGGCACACGCAAGCACGTACACGAAAGCACCAGGGCTCTAAATTACCTTTTTTCATCACCAGCTAAAATGGCTAGTAGACGTTACCTATAATCTTCCTAGCCAAACACAGACTCACTAATCGGTCAAAGTGGCAAGTAAATTTGTCATTTCTACCAGCTAAATTGACATTTCTCCAGCATTTGGCCAGTTGGGGGGCAGTGTTGCCAGATATGTCTGATCAAATCCCGCCCAAAAGGTTCTCAAAAACCGCCAAAATGCACTAAATTCCACCCAATTTCAACAAATTGCATTGATTTCTATGAGACTAAAACAGCAGAAAATAACGCCAAATGACCAATTTTTCCTGTTTTTAACCACAGGCGGCCATCCCACGTAGCCCAATTGGGCGGGTACCCGCCCAATCTGGCAACACTGTTGGTTAATGTAGAGCCCTTCAAAGCACACACACACATGAGGGCGCACCTGTTTGACGTTGCATCCGTTCTTGGCGCTTGTCTCTATGAACATGACGCTCAGCTCTCTGGCCTTCCTCTCCCCTTCCTCAGTGGTGATCTGCCTGCTCACACACACACACACACACACACACACACACACACACACACGGGCAGACACACACACACACACACGGGCAGACACACATGGACATGCATGCAAGTACACACACACAAGTGCACACACACACAAATTAATTTAAAACCCACACGCACACACAGACGTGATACAAGTACACACACACACACACACACACACACACACACACACACACACACACACACACATACACACACACCATACATTTACAGATGTACAGTATATCATGCACTTACAAATGTCTGTAATCAGGTCTATTCCCTTTTTTTTAGAAATTCAATAGCTTGTCTTCATGGTTGTGTGTGTGTGTGTGTGTGTGTGTGTGTGTGTGTGTGTGTGTGTGTGTGTGTGTGTGTGTGTGTGTGTGTGTGTGTGTGTGTGTGTGTGTGCGCACGTGCGTGCGTGCGTGTGCGTGTGCGTGTGTATGTGTGTGTGTGTATGTGTGTGTGTGTGTGTGCGCGTGCGTGTGTGTGTGTTTCCGTGTGTTTGTGTGTGTGTGTGTGTGTGTGTGTGTGTGTGTGTGTGTGTGTGTGTGTGTGTGTGTGTGTGTGTGTGTGTGTGTGTGTCACCTCTTCTCCTCCAGATCTGTCTTGTTGCCCACTAACATGATGATGACATCACTCCCCCTCTCTGACCGCACCTCTTCAATCCATTTGGAGGTCAGCTGGAATGAGGTCACATCTGCGGACACACACACACACATACATTGTAATTTTATCCTACGGTAGGATGTTCTGTCAGACATGTCTGTTAAACGGTCCTACAACGTCAGACATGTTTGTTCAACGACTTATCCTGATTTTTCCGAAAATTTTCCTTCCCGCTTCCTGCAATCGCGTCAGATCAAACAACCTCCAGACCATGAATACGAAATGAAATGGTAGTATTATGGGATGGTCAGGACCAGGCTAAGGTCAACCACCCAACCAACACGGAACAGAAAAGCAGAAACATGTTGTGTGAACAGAATGTCACATCGGCGCCTGGTCACTTGTATGGCTTTTCATTGCATATGTGTACACACACAGTAACAATTAAGTGTCCAAGACGCAATGGTGAGGGACTTACTGGTGATGTCATAGACGACCACAGCGACGGTGGAGTCTCGGATGTAGCTGGGGATGAGGCTTCGGAATCTCTCCTGACCCGCAGTGTCCCACAACTGCAGCCGCACCTGGGACAGCACACACACACACACACACGCAAGTACACAGAGCACAAGTTAATGCTCCTGACCTCTGGAGCCCCACAACTGCAGCTGTAGCTATAACAACACATGTGCGCATGCACACACACACACACACACACACACACACACACACACACACACACACACACACACACACACACACACACACACACACACACACACACACACACACACACACACACACACACACACACAATCTAACACTAAGGCTGGGCAATATGATGATATATAACGCTGTGATAGAAAAGTGTCTATTGTGCCCTTTCTCCATCGTCTCTATTGTGATAAACTAATTTTGTCCACAATTGCAGCTAATATACATAATTGCAGTAAATATACATAATTAATTTTTTGTGCTGTCACTATGTACACTCTTAGTTCACATAACTGTAAAAAACGAATTTAAAGACTGTGGTTTGCGACATGACACAGGAGAATACCTGAAAACATATGTACTTGTGGTATACCGAGACATGTATTGTTATCGTGATGCACACACACACACACACACACACACACACACACACACACACACACACACACACACACACACACACACACACACACACACACACACACACACACACACAAACACAAACATACCTTTGTCTCATTCAAAACAAGGCAAGATGATAAAATCACATGCTAAGCAGTACTTGGTCCTCACTACTCTAATATATTCAACCTGTTCCTCCCTCTCTCTCTTTCTCTCTCTCAATCTCAAACATTGAACACTAGACAGTACCAGAAGTAATACATCCTATTGAATGACATTAAGTGACAAGGATAGAATGCTATCCCAGCCTGTGTTTAGAGACTATGGGCCTTTCCCATTACTAATCTCTACCCCTACCCCTACGCCTTCCCCATGCCCCTCGTGCTTTCCAACAAAGCTGTAAGGTGTAGGGCTTGAAACGCAACCGCTACGAATCGTGATACCCCTTCAACAGTCATGGAATGACACTCACAGCTGTCACTAATCCCATGCATTAGGTTGACGTTAATAGCGATATTTTTCATGTGCGTTTTACGGAGAAAAGGGCCATCACACAGTAGGACAATGCTAAACTTAGTACAATGGAATAATTATTACCACTTTAAAACTGTCAATTGCAACGAAAATACTTAAACTTGTGTGCTGTTATGGGTGCAGCTGCTTGCCGCCAATTTTTAAAAGAATTCACAATGCATTCAGGGAAACCTGTCGTAGCCCTCCGTCGTGGAGTCTGGTGTTGGAAAATCTCCGCGCGGAGGGGTGGAAAGCCCTTCGCCGTACCCCTACCCATCTGTCTGATTGTGAATCGGGATGCCACTACCCCTACACGTGGACGCGCAAAACGGAGGCAAAGGGGAAAGGCGTAGGGCTAAGGGGTGTAATGGGATTCACCATATGCCATTAATCTCTCTAATATCAGAGGGGACAAATCTTCCTCTGAAACACTTCATTTTACAGGCTGTGGCCAGATGGCAAGAGCTGAAATTATTTGTGTAGTAGTGGGTGGGAGCCATCTTGAAATATAGAATCAGCTACCCTCTGTTGCCACTGTCTGTTGTAGAGGGCTTCATCAGGGCTTAACTGTGGTTCTCCAATGTGTCCGCAAGACCACTTGACTAATTGCTTAAGAGAGATTTTGCTTTTCACAGACAGGTTGTTAAACCAGCACACTAGGGATGTAAATAATAATCGAAATATATCGATATATCGTGATATGATCTGACGATTGAATCGCATCGCGTCGTGGGGCATTCTTAAGTATCGAAAATAATCGAATAGCTGGCCCCTGCCCAATGCCCTAGTTCCATAACATCATAGAAGTGGAAAAGTAATTGGAAAAAAGTCGAATCGAATCGTATTGTATCGTATCGTGGGGCATTCTTAAAATAATCGAATCACATCACATCGAATAATAAGATATCGATATTGAATCGTATCGTCATGGAGGCTGTGATTTACACCCCTATAGCACACCAAGCAGAAGGATAAAATGGATTCAATAAAAGCACAACCAAAGTGTCAGTAGAATTCAGACAATGTGAAAATGTGAAAGTCAGTTTCCTCAGACAGTACAGGTGTTGATTGGCCTTCTTAAAAAACAGTGTCACAATTTGCCTCAAAAGTGAGTTTGTTATCAATGATAGTGCCAAGATATGTGTCACCACTGCCATGACAGTTTATCATCACTGCCATCTTGTCATCACCACCTTCACAATATGTTTTCTCTGCATTCTCAATCAATTGACTTATGTTCAAACGAGCTACAGTATATTGACTTCTTCATGTTTGTGTGAGTTTGTGTGTGTGTGTGTGTGTGTGTGTGTGTGTGTGTGTGTGTGTGTGTGTGTGTGTGTGTGTGTGTGTGTGTGTGTGTGTGTGTGTGTGTGTGTGTTTGTGTGTGTGTGTGTGTGTGTGTGTGTGTGTGTGTGTGTGTGTGTGTGTGTGTGTGTGTGTGTGTGTTTATGTGTGTGCATGCATGCGTCTGTGTGTGTGTTTTAAACACTTTAATATGTTCTTACTGTTCGGTCCTCCAGATACATGGTTTTTGATAGGAAGTCGATCCCAATAGTTGCCTGTAATGACAAAATAGAGTCATGAATGCCTGTGAAAATGTCAACATGGTTGTTTCTTAGAGTAGTATCTGAATGAGGGCAGTCAACTGCACTGCATGAACGATATCGGCACTTCCTTTATACTGAAATAATTTCATGAATGAAATTCATGAATGAATTGTATGTATGAAGCAATGTTTCTGCATTATGTCATGTTGTTGTAGTCTTTAACTCAATTGTTTCATTGTTTTTTAGCGTATTTTATGAACATGTTATGTATGATAATGAACTATCCAGTCTACAGAACATATCAGAATATCACCATTATATTAGTTATCACTAGTAAACAAGGACTGCGAACACACAAACTGTTATAATTCACATTCACTGTATACACATTTTTGTTCTAATTTATTTTATTCATGCACCACATGCACATCTTCTTCCATGAACGTCCTGAAGTATTGCACAGTGCATGATGCTAAGTGTGTGTGTCCATTCTTGTGAGTGAAGCACTGTACCTGGTAGGTGTTGTCGAAGCTATCATACATGAATCTGGTGATCAGGGAGGTTTTTCCAACTGCAAGAGACACAATGTAAATCAATTCCCCTGGCATTGCAAACAACAATATGCTCCCTCTGCTCTCTCACTTACACACACACAGACACCTAATCAGACATGTCAGATCAGCGTGTGTGAGTGTGTGAGAGAGGGAGTGTATGTGTGTGCATGCTTGTGTTTACATGTGTGTGCGCACGTGCATGCCTTTGTGAGTGTGTATGCATGTGCACGTGTGCATACCAGTTTGTGTACGTGTGTGTGTGTGTGTGTGTGTGTGCACGTGTGTGTGTGTGTTTGTGTACGTGTGTGTGTGTGTGTGTGTGTGTGCACAGTACATGTGTACATATGTGTGGTTTATGCACTGAATTCCAGAGAAGATTTCCTCTTCCCAAACATGATCATGACAAGCCTTTGCAAACAGCTCATACCGGTTACACACGCACACACACACAAACACACACACACACACACACACACACACACACACACACACACACACACACACAGTCGACAGCAAAAAAACGCCTCTGTTATCACAACACAGTAACTCTACTCACTGATGTGTGTCAAACTGATGGCTGTGTGACAAGTTAGAGCAGAGGACATATTCAGCACCACGGACAGCGCACAAGTGACCCTCCCAGTCTCGTGACATACAGCAAAGATCTTCCTATTAGAGTAAGGTACATCAAGCCCATGCTTTTCCTGGATCTCATGACGTCAGGTAAATGCCCCTTTAACCCCTTAGCGCAGCACTATGGCTCTCTGTAATGTCATAGCAATGTTGTCATGGTGTAATTAAGCATTTTCAGCAAGTGAATAGGGTCGCCGGCGACCCCTGCTGCGGTAATAGGCTACGAGACCTTCGGTTAGGAGACCGTTGGAGACTTGAGGTAGAGAATAAATGGAGTTCCCTTAGCGCTGTAAATGGCGGTAGTATACGTCTTACGCAAGCCTTCACCAAACGCCACAGAGAGAGAAGAAGACGGAGGAGACAGCGGACCTTTAGGATACTGAACTTGAGCACACTCCTTTGCATTGGGTGGGCCCGGTTTGGGGTATCCTACTGTAATATACAATTCTTTGCCATACAGGTCTTCATCAAAGCGGTGGTGTCCATTACAATTAACACAATGTGAAACTTGCCTGTGTATTCAGGTTATACAATGTTTCAACAGACATGCCTGATGAAGACCCTGTTGAGTCGAAACGTTGTATGACCTGAATAAATTTCAAAGCGGAGCTACAGTGTGCAGACTTCTACTTTTTCCACTATCAGATGCGCCTTTGTCCAGCACCTGGCCTCAGAGAGGTGGGATGTGCATACTGTTACTCTTATGAAGATTCTAGTGATCATGTGAGATTCAGCAACAAAATATAGCAATTATACCAACTGCGGCCTCTTTGCCCTCGTGTTTTTACCGATGTATTGATTAAAGTGTACCGTCCTTATCACATTAATGAAATAAAGAAAGATAGACAAAAACAGAAAGCCCTCCCAGTCTGGTAGACTTCAAGGCAACCCCTTCCAGTACTCATAGCCTCAGTGGCGGTTCTACCCATCTAGGGGCCCTGGGCACAATATAAACATCTTGAGTTGTATTTGCTGTCACTTACCATGGCGGGGCTGACTGTTGGGGGCCCCAATAGAGGGCACTTTTCCTGGGGCCCTAGGCAATTGCCTAGTCTGCTTATCAGTAAAACCGGCTCTGCTCGCTGCAGAGCCTGATACTAGCCATGTATTGTTTACAGATCTCAGCATTCTGTCTGGGTCCTAACACACATTGTATCTGTTTTATGTAGCCTCATGAAGCCCACCGTTCTGGCAGAGGAACACTACTAGTCATTGGAAAAACAATATTACCACACTATCACGACATAACACAGAGTCTTCAGTAATACATTGCGGGTTGATCATTGTAATTCTGGTAAGAAAAAAAACATATAACATATAGCTATAATGGATTAATAACAAATTACTTTGCGTGAGAGGATGGGTGTGTGAGAGTTGAAGACCTGCGTTTAAAAGTGAATGTGAAAGACCCATTGGGAAACTTCCACTGTCATCGTGACAAAGCACACCACAGCACACAGTGTACACAATGAAATTGCATGTTTGCCTCACCAGTACAAGGGAAAGGCCAACTGGTGCCCCAAGGGAGCAGTGCTGGGAAACCGTTTTCTCATGGAGGCCTGGTCAGAGCCCTGGTTATTCGCTGCCCCCATACACTTGACAGTGTCTGGAATCAAACCAACAAGCTAGCAGTTAACATTGAGTCCTATGAGACCGGCTAGCTGTCAGCTTTTCTCATAGGACTCAATATTAACTGCTAGCTTAGAGGTCAAATCTGCACTGCCATACTCAGAGAATGATTGAAAGTACAGGAGAAAAGTAAAACTCAATTATTTAACTCACGGGGAGGTGTAAAATAACCTTATTTCCAAAAATGGGACAGTATCACTTTACGCTAAAACCCTGAAACAATAACCACTTGATTCAGAGGTCATATATCTGTTTAATTTAAGGACAAATTACATTGTGCGCCACTGTGGGAAAGTGGAATTTGAATCTGCATTTAGCACCGTATAAATCTTTAGGTATATATTTACTCTCCCAGTAATGTCATAACGATGTTGTCATGATGTAGTTGAGCCTTTTCAGCAAAGTGAGAATGGACCTGCAGATGTTATGTTATGTCAAGTCATGTTATGTTATGTCTGGGCCATGTTTTGGTAACTTATGTATATTTCGCACTTTTGTTCATATTTCTGCCATTATGTATCACTATGCTTTTGCTTCACTTATTTTGTTGATGCTGCCTATTATCTACATACAGTATATCTCTTTGGCCAAAGATAATTAATAAATGAAGCATAAACAATTTATTAAGCTGTCAGGAAATCAACTGAATGTGTCAATGAAAATGTACTATTTTTCATTGGTATCGCCTTGCCATGGCTTTATTGTAACATACAGGCTGGCCCAGTTAGCAACTACAACCCTTTTTTGAAGGCTCTGCAGTAATACAATCCCAAGACTACATATAATGGACCCTAATTTGGAGTCATCTGGCATTTTGTAGCTGCTATATTTTTTATCTAGCATTTTCTTTGCTTCCATTTCAGATTTAAAAACTTAAAATGCTATATTATTAATAATATTGTTGTTGTTATTACTGTTGTTGTTATTGTTTTTATTATTATTATTATTATTATTATTATTATTATTATTATTATTATTATTATTATTGAACAGCAGTAACAGGTCACTGAATAAGTAGGCCTACTGAACATACCAGTAATGTTTTTGGAAGGCTACTTATCCCCTTTGCGCAGAGCCCATGTTATAACCTTACTGTCATCAAAATTGTAATGACCAAGTCTTGATCTGTTACCTAGGGTAATGTCACAGAAATGTTGTTATGATGTAGTTGAGTCTTTTCATCCATGTGTGAACGGGCCTGCAAAGAGGCTGGCAACACTGAGCTGAGATAGGTTTCAGCACCACGGACAGCGTCCATTACTGATAAACAAATGCCTGATATATCAACCATATCTATGCATTACATATGTATGTCAATGTGTGCGCGCACACACACACACACACACACACACACACACACACACACACTACTCATTGTCATTAAACAATGCTGCTGCTGCTGCGAATGTAAACTGGTGACAGAGCTTCTTATTGCCGTTGCCGGTGGTGCCCTCAGTATGCAGCATGCACTGCAGTACTGTATGGTGAACATGTTGCGCCGGCTTGGCCAGTAGTGCCGACAGCACGCTCTGTGTGCCTGACCTATTGACTGTACAGTACACGTCAGTGTGTGTGTGTGTGTAGCATTTGTCTGCATCATGACCAACTGCCCTGGTTAGAGTGGCAAATCAGTTGCTTTGGCTCTCAGCACACACACACACTGGGTCCCTCCCCAAACTCTCTGGGTCTGACTGCTAACCGAAGGCTACTAGTTCATTCAAAATCATCTACCGATGTCTTTCTTGACATGTTTTTTTTTTTCGAATCACATGATTGAATGATTTTGTGCTTTCCGTTATTGATCATGCTTATAACGAAATAATCTAATAGTTCAAAAAAGAACATTGAACTGTGACTAAAACCTTGCTGTAGACACAGACACTATCATTTTAGCATCCTTGGTGGGCACCTCAAAACCTCCTGGAGGGCCATCTGGTGCACCACACACACACCAACTCTCCAGTCCATCCCACCTCATCCCAGCAGCGGCCCAATTCCGGTCCAGCTTTGGCGCCAGGGTGGCTCAGCCAGCAAGCCTTCTAACAACACTGACCTTTTATGTCCTGAAGGTTCTGTCTTCACAGAGTGAAAAGGGTTTTTTTCCACCTCTAGGCCAGCCCAGATTTTTCCATTTGCTTGGTCTGTGTTTTTCTCCATTCATTTCGGTTTTTTTTTGCCCCCTCACTCTGGTCTTGTCATGGCTGAACAGCTTTCCAAAAAGAACCTCTGTATAGCCAACCTCTAAAATTCTATATGCTTGTCAGTCGGTTGTACATATATTTTTTACGATTGGTAAACATACATTTGAGGTCTAATTCTCATCCCTTAAAAAGAATCACTGCTTGTGTACTCTGAAGCACATACTAGGCCTACATGTAAACTGGTCTGGGACTGGATGTGCGTTTTCCTCTCGCTACGACACCGCCAGCTCTTTTCTCTCATTTCTATGGCAAAAGGCCAATCTGTCGATTCTGACATCACCACTCCTATGAAGTCAGTATTCGCCATGTTAAGTTCTGTTAACTCGTTACCTTAACCGGTTTGACCGCCCCATTCTGTAAATCACGCACAACGCCACACAATGAATCTGCGCTCGCTCAAACCAACTAAACCGGATTCCAGCTGATATTCACTCTGTTGGCAACGAGAACCGTCACGAGAGAGGGCGAGGCAAGTCAGACGGGGGATGTTCAACAAGGGTGTGTCTCGTCTCGAGAAGAGAGCAGGACACTCCGCGTCAATTCAACCAGCTAATTTAACACCATTACATGCCCTCCAAAAAGCACATAATTGCGTCATCAATGCCAAACACCACAATTTCACTTCATTAGAAATGAACGACAATATTCATTAATGGGATTAATGCGCCCAGTGTGCTGGATGGAATAATACAGGCGCTCGTCGTTCGGTCAGCCTATGGTGAAGTCCAGACCAGCGCTGTCGCGTGTTGAACAGGGTGTGATGACGGCGCAGAGCTCGCGCACCCATGACTAAACAAAACTAGATTGACATCATACACAACAGGGCATTAGGAATAAAGAGAAGACTGCGACGGCTTCTGGCTTGTTCTGCACTCTAAATTGTTTGTATTCCTTCCAAAACACATATGTGATTTCACTGACATGTCGCTCATATGTGCACCTCAGACTCACCGCTCTGCTCTCCCAAAAACACGAGTTTGAATTTCCGCAGCGGGTTCCCGAAGTCATTCGCCACCGACATGACTGCAGTGATGTGGCTTCAATGTGCAACGATCCGTGCCGGGCCTGCCGGTGATCGGGGAACGTATATCAATTTCTCCTCCGGTGTGGTGTCCCGATCTGTGGCTATGTTGCGGCACCGTATTGCCCTGGCAATTAAAGATGTCTCTGCACATGCGTAGACACTGCACTCCCTTCTGCGTTCACCTTGTGTTTACGGAAGCGACTCAACAGCGCGGTGTGTGTTGAAATTAGTTACCCTTTCTATGATGGATAAGAGAACCTCCAGATTGCTGTCCACTTTCCTCCCCCGTGCCTGTTCTCTAACTGCGTTTGTAGCCTACGGTAAAGAACGTTAAGACTTCTTCAGCTGGCCCATATCTTGCCATAAGGATGATATTCAACAGTGAACAAGCATGGGTATAATTATTAAGGTAGTTCCATGAGGAAATTAATGGTTTTCCTTGGTGATCTTAAGAAGTTCACTTTTGTTCAATTAGATTTATTTACATAAATATTTAGGCTAATAATTTGGGGGCTTTTGTTAAGTTATAGGCGATTTACAGTTATAGGCGATTAAGTTAGGCCTATAAGCCTAGGTGATAACTGTTCCCATGTGTTTGTTCCAATGTGTGACCATCTGAAAAACAAAATAATAATAATAATAATAATAATAATAATAATAATAATAATAGGCACAATAATAATAATATAAAATACTCCTTTCACTCGGCTACATGAGAGTTCACAGAACACATCTGGTGGAATAGGCTGCTCTTGATGGCACATCTCTGATGACATTTACAATAATTAGCTGACAGACATAGGTACTGTATAAGCTAGAGGCTATGTAAGTAC
The DNA here is from genome assembly GCF_034702125.1 of Engraulis encrasicolus. Classification (NCBI taxonomy): domain Eukaryota; kingdom Metazoa; phylum Chordata; class Actinopteri; order Clupeiformes; family Engraulidae; genus Engraulis; species Engraulis encrasicolus. Next base: position 29,931,736 of record NC_085874.1, read on the forward strand.
AGTATCATCTAGGATTCTGCATTTTCAATGTTATTTTTTAAAGACACTTCCTCATTAATCCTTGGACTGTTACCATCCAGAAACAATGCTACACCACATAAGATGGTTCTGTACTGGTGACTTAACACATTAGTGCACTTCTTACCTCTGAAATAAAAATCTCATCCATGATTGAATTCATATATCTCTGTCATAAGAGCATCACAGTATGGTAGAATCCGTGGTTGAAAATGTAACTACGTGTGCCATTCGATGAAAATGAAAGAAAAAAAAACTTAACTCTCAAGGAAGATGCATAAAGAAGATGAACTGATCATTCACTACACACATTGTGAAGACCCATCGCAGCTTCTTACTGCAGCTGAGGTCGCCGGCGACCCTATTCACTTGATGAAAATGCTACATCATAACAACATTGCTATTACATTACAGAGAGCCATAGTGCTGCGCTAAGGGGTTAAGAAATTGATAGGCAATTTTAGTTATATACACAGCACGTTCTGGATTTGCTTGTAGGCCTACATGAAATATCAGACCAGCTAAATCTGGAAACAGCCAAACATGATGTCTGCAAGTGTATGACATCCAAGTTGTAGATGTAAAATAAAAAATGACTAACTCCCCCACTGAAGCGGTAAGTAAAGTCTACTACAGTTAGCGATTGAAGTTTTAGTTGACTTCATATATTAATTTCACTAGTTCACCCTTGAGTGCTTATTTTACAATGGGCATGTATGGCATGTTAGCTGGCCTCGGTCCTGGGATGCTTTAAGCAGAGATCATGCAGGATGATATTCGCTCGTACCGGTTACGTGGCGCTATTCCGACATGTCGCTATTCCGACGTTAATGTCTATTGTCGGAATACCGACACGTTTTCCACCGTCCGCCGCTATTCCTACATGCCGCTATTCCGACATCTCTAACCTTAACCCTAACCTTAACCCTAAAAAGTGTCGGAATAGCGGCATGTCGGAATAGCGCTATGTCGGAATAGCGATTGCCCCCCGCTCGTACCCACTTATGTGTATCAGGGTCAGCACTACGCATAGGCAGACAAGGCAGTCGCCTAGGGCGCCAGGTGTTTTGGGGGCAGCAGAAATGCCCAAGAATCCCACATAATTAGAATGTCACGTGAAAAATTCTGTACATTTTACACTGATAATGACTATTCATTGGTACTAGATTAGCAGTGTTCAATCAGATGTATGACGTTTCCATCAGCTGTATGTTTACAACTGACAATTTCTAGATGCCCAAAAAGGAAAGGAGGTGCTCACCTAGGGCACCAAACTGACTAGAACCGGCCCTGATGTGTATAGAGGAATTGTAGCTATGGAAAAATGGAGTGGCGGGGGGGATTCAGGAAGCCTTTGGGCAAGACAGGTGAAAGGAGAAGGAGAGATTTCTCTGTGAAGGCGGGAGCAAGTAATGACAGATGTCAATCACTTGCAGACTTCCTCCTGAACATATTGTTTAACAGTATGTCACAACAGTAACAGTGTGTCACTTACTGGCACATGATGCAGATTCAAAAACAGTGCATGGTAATCGCAATTGGCTGATAATGTACACTGGGCGAGTCTAAACAGCCATGTTATCCTATTACCACTGTGCAAAGAATACAAGTTCAATACTGAAGTTCCTACTGGTAAGTGCTGTAAACGGTTACAAATGGATGGCTAAGTGCTATGCTCTCTATGCCCATCTGAAGGCTGGATGATTCCATGACCAGTATTGATTGGAAACCTTTTAGTAACTGATGGGGCACAGCACACAGCACACTCTATGAGACCAGCACAGAGATAGAAGCTGATACTCTATTAACGTCAACGTCAACCGAAAAATGAAAGATCAAGAGCAGATCAATTTAGCTGCACTGTTAGAAGAGTGTATACGCTTGGCTTAGAACATGCCTTTTGCTTAGAACATGCCTTACAAGTTACTTATATAGGCATTTATTATATGGTGTGACGTCATCGGTCGAATGCTACATTCATTTCAACGGGGCTCCCCAACGTTCGCACGTCTGTTATTTTTCGATAACGGACGGGTTGGTCTATAACAGACCGCTGTCAATGGCAACAAGACTTTTCACTGCTAAAGCGACTTTTCAACAAGACTCTAATCAGCTGCTGTGATAGACAACACCTGTTGTCCTGGCTACCTAGCTGTTGCCTAGCGGTGTTCCACAACGGCACTGTTTTGTTTTGCGCAGCAACAATCTTAACATTAAATAGGCCTAAAGAAATGTCCCCGCCATGTGTGAATCATTTAAGTATATCCATATAATAAGCGGGTTAACTTTCGGCGAGTCGGTCGCTTTGTGGAATAGCAGCACTCCAGAGAGAACAAGACCCCTCCGCTCCGCGTCGGGGTCTAAAGATTCTCTCTGTCGTGCTGCTATTCCACGGTAGCGACCTTCTCGCCGAACGTTAACCCTTACTTAACATTGTATGTATTAGTGCTAATAGATCATACTAAATTAAAGTGTGTTACCATTTTTTATATCTATAAACATGTACATCGTGTTTACACATACTGTAGCTGGATATTTGATTACAATGATAAATGATATGTATGTAATTTGATGTTTCAGATTAATTTAGATGTGTCCCTTTTTTAATGAACTCTTATTTTTGTTTATTTTTTAATCAAACTGTTGAAGCACATTGAGCTGCATGTTTGTTTATGAGCTGCATTTGACCAGCCTTCAAATTACCATTTCTATCTGTTCGCACAGAGCAAGATAGAAGAGCATTAGTGTACTCAGCCACCACCACTTGGAAGTTCCAACAGGTCCTAAAGATAAAAGAACTTATTCCACTGCGCGATTTTAATTCCAGACTGAACGCACTTGAGACGGCATACAACACTTGTGAATGGTTTTCATTTACCTGTTTTATTTTATTTTTTTAATTTAGGTGTTTACTCTAAATCAGATTATTGTAATTTGACATTATGAATTTGTCATTTTGTCCCTCTTCTTGGACATGGCGTCCTTGCAAAAGAAATTATTAATCACACAACAGGTCCTTTCTCCTGGTTAAATAAAGGTTAAATTAATAAATAAAAAAATATCTCGTATGAATTGTGCTCTAAAAATAAAATAAAGTTAAAGTACAGTGATATATAATAGTATGTGACTGGTCCTAAGGAAGGCTGCAAGGTACATGATTGGTCAGGAGAGATGGCAGGTGTATGGCCAGTTCCAAGGAAAGGAGTTATATTTTTTTGCCTAAAGAAAGGTCAGAAGGCATTTGATTGGTCCTCAAAGGCATGTGATCAGCCTTCGAAGAAGGAAACACACCATTTCATCAGTCCATAAAAGCACAATCACTAACGCATACGATTGGTCCTTGAGAGAGACAGACGGCACGCCATTGGCCCTTTTCAGACAGCAACAGGGCCTTTCCTGTCCAGGTTGTAGCCCTGTCCCCTCTGCACCTTCCAACCAGCCAGAGCCAGAAGAATGATGCCAAGAATCTTCAGGCCCATCTGAACCCCGAAATACCTGCGCACGCACACACACACACACACACACACACGCACACACACACAGGAGAGAGAGAGAGAGAGAAAGAGTTAGAGAGAGAGAAAAAAATCGGTAAGACAGATGGATGGATGGATGGATGGATGGATGGATCTTACCTGCTTCTTAGGAGCTCGTTGTCATAGTAACCGCAGGAGCCGAGCTGGGAGCCACACATCCGTTTCCACCATACACATGCTGAGTCCATCACCACGCCAAACAGAGTAGGACCCGGCAGCCATGCTTTAACACACACACACACACACACACACACACACACACACACACACACACACACACACACACACACACACACACACACACACACATGCTGAGTCCATCACCACGCCAAACAGAGTAGGACCCGGCAGCCATGCTTTAACACACACACACACACACACACACACACACACACACACACACACACAC
>NC_085874.1:29945695-29980695 GCF_034702125.1 Engraulis encrasicolus
GCCGGAACTAGCAGCAGCTCCTCGCACCCACAATGCAATTCAAATTGCGGAGTTTCCAGTGTCACAATTTTTATCGATCATGGCCTTGCATCCACTGCGCATGGTGTCCCCAGGCTACGCCCCCGTACTACACCGTGGCCAATGCAATTTCCTGCGAATAAGCGTTCTTATCCATTCTATGTTCTTTGTCCAAATGTATTGACCTGGGTTGCGGTTGAAGATCACCAGCTGTCCCGCTAGTAGAAATCTGCTGGAGCTTGGCGACCACACCCCCATGTCAAATTTCGCAAGCCCAGCACGTGCAGCCTCTGTTCAATTGAAATGCTGTCTGATCCACAAAACATTTATTCAGAATTACATGAAAGTGCAATGTAAACTCACATTAATGTAAGGAAGAAAAATCCAATGGTACCACGCACTGATGAAGGCTTGATAGCCGAAACGCGTTTGCTTTTTGGACATGGTGGTAATATAAATAAATAATGAGACGCAGTTTCTGAGTGCAGATTTTTCTTCCTTAGGTTTATACATTTTATCTCGCACCCAAAGACTTTTGTTTTTCCAAGAAGTTGTCCTTTGCCAAAACTTGAACTCACATTAATGTCACATTATCTCAGAAATTAATACCTTAATAGTAGAGTACTTGGATTTAAATGCATTATCCACAAGACTTGACTTTGACATTTTTGCTCACCAACCATTGTGGCCAGTGGTTTCTGTCTTTCTGCAAGCCAGTTTTGTTGCCAGTTTCTTTTTCTCTGGAATATTCTTGCATACAAACAATTGATGCGACTACTGTGATTTGTCACACCAAAGATCAAACTAGCTTTCAAAGTGGCTAGTGAGACTGAAAGCTCTGATCTCCAAAAAAGATAGCAGTACATTTTTTTGTGAGGAAGTGCTAGCACTGCCTATTTGTAGGCCTATTATGCCCGTAAGCAGGTTTTCGAGAGATATATAACGCCATGATATCAACTAGCGACTTCTAGCGACTTTTGGTAACACTGAGTCAAAGAATATGACTGTGTATAAGTGCAATCAAAGATGGCAACCTGACCAAACTGTGTGTGTGTGTGGACAATAATGTATTCAATAGGTGGATATAAATTGAATCGTCATGTCTAGACTCGGAGAAGAGTAAAAATTATACCACAAACAAAATTGGGAAAAAGTTGAAGGAAAAAAATCCAGGACAAATATTTTTTTTCCAGGACATTTGGTGAATTTCCAGGACTTTCAAGGACTTGAAAACACATCTCTAAATCTCCAGGTTTTCCAGGACGTGTGGGAACCCTGTTTAAGTATATCCATATAATAAGCGGGTTAACTTTCGGCGAGTCGGTCGCTTTGTGGAATAGCAGCACTTCAGAGAGAACAAGACCCCTCCGCTCCGCGTCGGGGTCTAAAGATTCTCTCTGTCGTGCTGCTATTCCACGGTAGCGACCTTCTCGCCGAACGTTAACCCTTACTTAATGCATTAGTAAGCAGTTACTTAACTATTAGATAACTATTACCTTGTGTTACAAGTTAATAGCATATTATTATGTAACTAATAGATAAGTAAGGACACAGTTAATAGTTAAGTAGCTATCAGGTCATACTTAACTAAGGACCAAAATTAACACTTACTTAATACAAAAGTAAGGCATAACTAATGGTTAATTAATACTTAAATATTGAGTTTTGGGACCCTTATATTAGAGTTGGCTGAGGATAACTAATGGTTAATTAATAGATAGATATTGTTGTTTGGGACCCTTATATTAGAGTTGGCTGCGGATAACTAATGGTTAATTAATCGATAGATATTGGTGTTTGGGACCCTTATAATAGAGTTGGCTGAGCATACCTAATAGTTAATTAATTAATCTACTGTGTCATCTAGTTTTCAGTCGTTCAAATCACTGTAATAGTGGCAACAGGAGCGATTATATAGCAAGGATTGGACGTACACTTCTCAATGATGGTGGGGTGACGAGATGTAATTTTTTAATGTACCATTTACTAATTTTAATGGTAAAAACCCTGCAATAAATGCAGAACATTATGAAGAGTAATAGTTTTGAAGCAAAACTAAACCATTCCTTTGTGATAATTAAGTTAATGTTTGAGAATATTAGCTCCAAGAAGTGCAGTGCATGATGGGTACAGGATCCAACATCTGGTTCCGGATCCGGCAGGATAATAGGATTTTTCAGACTATCCGGATCCGGCAGGATCTTAAGCAGTGGATCCGGTATCCGGCAGTTACCTAAAAATCAGGATCTGGGGCATCTCTACTTTTTACGTAGCCTAGGCTTTTCAGTCAGTCTTTCACAACCCCAATCGCTGCATGGAGTGAAAGCCCTTTGGAAGCGGCCGTTGAAGGCAGTGTGGCAGTAAGCCAATGAGTCTTAAAAATTGTTTGCGCCAACGTAATAAAAAGGGCCCACGTGTGCGAGTTGGCTATGTGTTTCAACCCTTTCGTAGGATCCGGTATCCGGTTCCGGATCCGGCAGGATCTTAAGCAGTGGATCCGGTATCCGACAGGATCCTAAAAATCAGGATCCGGTGCATCTCTAGTTGCACTCACACCATGAATTTACAACCACAATTACAACTGACACTTTTGGAGACTAGAGATAGGAGATGGGATGAGGGAGCATTCAGTTGAGGATAGAGGTTGCTCACTTATCCTTTTAAATTTTCATTCCATGGCCCTGCGTAACTAATGAGATAGACCGTGTTGTTACGGAAGAACACTAAAAAAACACTAAAACACTAAAAAAAAAGTAGGTAGGTCTACTGGTTACTCAGATAACTTTGCTGTTTGCCGTTTCTTTTTCACTTTTTTTTTTACTTTTTTCTTTTTTTTCTCAGTTTTAATGTTTTACTTTTGACACCTCTGCAATGAGTAGAGAGTACAGAATGGCTAGCCTGATTATCATCGACTTTCAAATCTCTTCTCTTCAAATGTCCTAGACTTGGTCTGACCAAGAGCATAACAATTAACATTTCCCAAACGGCATGGTTGACCCGCCTCCCTTGGTTTGCTGATGGTTGTTTGCTTCTCGACAAAGTTGGAGGAGGTCCCGGTTTTTCAGGAGCTCAGAAAGTACTTGCATTGACCTGACTAGTAGCAATGCTGAAGGTGTTGCGTCACTAGATTACTGTAGATTAGATCATCCTTTATTGTCTCCGGGAGAGAAATTCAGAATGGACATGAGAAAGTGTGATTCACAGTTAAAGGGACACTGTGTGAAATTTTTAGTTGTTTATTTCCAGAATTCATGATGCCAATTCACTAATGTATGACTGGAAAAATTGCACTTTTCATACATGAACTTCTTCATGGTCCGCCATTTTGAATTTCCAAAAATAGCCATTTTTAGCTGCAAAATGACTCTACTTGGACCATACTAGAAAGTATTTGTTTATTACTTACTAAACAACTAAACTGTCATGTAAAGATCAAATTTGGCAATAGGCAGCCCAGTTTCCATGAGCAGCATAGTTGCAGTACCTTTTTTAACCATTTCCTGCACAGTGTCCCTTTAACAACAGATCACCGAAACAGACAGACTTAAGGACCACAAAGAAACAACAAACATACTGTATAAACAGAGTAACAGACAACCATTGCTAGTTAGCTATGGACCTGGGGTCGAATATTATATATTATATATTATTTATTTTGCTTTAGGAGGGCACTAGGAGGGCACGGCCTGGCTAGAGACTGTCTGGGGTAGAGGTTTAAATAGAGTTGAGAGAGTAGAGATGGGAGATGGGAGATAAGGGACTCACCGGGGTCCAGGCGGTCCACGTCCACATAGATCCTGAGCATGACGGAGCCCAGCAGGTAGCCACAGGCAGGCCCGAAAATAGACACCGAGAACAGGATGGCTGCACGGCACGCACGGTTGCACACAAATACACACGCGCACACACACACACAGGCACACACACACACACACACACACGCACGCACGCACGTAAGCATGCACACACAGGCACACACACACGCACATACGCGCACACACATGCATGCACACACACACACACACACACACACACACACATACACACACACGCATATACATGGCAAGTGCAGACACACACACACACACACACATATACACACACACACACACACACACACACACACACACACACACACACAAACACACACACATTGTATTCAAAATAACAGCAGAACAGTAACAGAAATATATGCGCGCGCACACACACACACACACACACACACACACACACACAACCACTATACCAATATACAGGGCTGAGTTAGATGGCTCTGAGAAGTCGTCGATGTAGGAGATTCCAAGCGGTTGGATGGGGGCAGAGCCAAGGCCGAACAGCAGCTGAGCGGCGGCCATGACACCCCACGGAACACGCTGCTGCAAAGCATGATGGGAGCCGGCACGGCAGTGTAGTGGGGACGAGGACGTCCCATTCAACACACACATGTCACCCTCATCCTCTGTAGAGATAGATACAGTAGATACATACCCAGACAGTCAGACAATCAGACACACAGACAGACAAACAAACACACACACACTCACACACACACACATACAAAAAACAGCATACGAGGGGTTCCTATATAAACACAATACTGTGTTTTGCCACAGTCACACACACACACAAACAAACACACACACAGACACACACACACACACACACACACACACACACACACACACACACACACACACACACACACACACACACACACACACACACACACACACACACACACACACACACACACGAACACACACACTCTAATGCTGACAACACATATACGGTACATGCTGTAACTTGCACTTACTATAATAACAGATATAGAAATGTTAAAAACGGCCAAAAGTACCTGTCAGAGCTGAGTTGAACTGGTATGGCTCGGACAGGAAGTGAGGTAGGGCCAGCAGGGCAGCACTTCCTGCCATCAGAAGACCACCTAGGCCAATCACACGAGGCCTGTGGACACGGTTGCCTAGGTAACTCACGAACACCACCAGAAGAAGGTTGCCCACCTGTAGACACACAGAGTGAGACTCTCTCTCTCTCTCTCTCTCTCTCTCTCTCTCTCTCTCTCTCTCTCTCTCTCTCTCTCTCTCTCTCTCTCTCTCTTTCACACACACACACTCTCTTTCACTCACACACACACACACACACACACACACACACACACACACACACACACACACACACACACACACACACACACACACACACACACACACACACTATGTACCTCATGCAGAGAAGTGAGGCTGCCAGTGGAAACGCTGGTGTAGCCATATCGACGCTCAATAGTGCTGATGCTACTCTTGAAGTAGGAGGTGTGGAGAAGCTGGGACAGCTGCAGCAAGCTATGGCACATCACAAACACCTAAAGAGAGAGAGAGAGAGGAGAGAGAGAGAGAGAGAGAGAGAGAGAGAGAGAGAGAGGGGGGGAGAGAGAGTGAGAGAGAGAGGAAAGGGGAATGACAGGTAGATAAATGGACACATATGGGCACAGACACAAGGCAGACAGAAGTACTACATATACATAGGCTGGCACATCACAAACACCTGAAGGGGGCACTGTGCAGAATAATGCATGCAATTTGTAGTGCATGCTTGCGCACAGTATGCAGTATTTCTGTGATGCATCATTTGTATAGCCAGTTGTAACATGTGTTGTGAATGAGAATGTATGAGAATGTGCATACTGTACATGGGGAGATCTTTGGGTAACACTTTACTTGACGCCGGCGTCATACGTATGACATAACAGTGTGTCAAAACAGTGTCATAATAGTGTCATGAGCGAGTCATAAACATAATGCCAATGTCATCAACGTTTTATGGCCATGAAAAGTTGACATTGTTAGGCCTATCTTTGTCATAACCGAATTTCATGACAAAGTCATACAATGTTTATGACATTGACATAATGTTTATGACACATTCATGACTGCGTTATGACAATGTTATGACACCGTTATGTCATACGTATGAAACCGGCGTCAAGTAAAGTGTTACCGATCTTTGTATGAGGGAGTTGGTGTTTGGATGACAGGGTGGGATAAGGTGAGTGTGGGTGCACCCTGTTAGTCAGGTCAAGGCAGAACCAAAAATAACTAACGTGACCGGTAAACGCTTTTGTTCTGGGAAGGTTCAGGGAACCAAATATTGTTAGGGTCTTACCATAACTGAAATTGTGTGGATGCACAGTAAAAAAAATACCTGATATTTTTTTACTCCATTTTAAATAACATTTGTACCAATCACACATAGTGTTAATTTTACTCTGTCAGCATAACAATTTAAAGGTGAAAACTTATTGAACACTCATGGTACCTGGAGCAGAATGCTAATCGTCTTGCTGTAGAGTTGAAATTATGCTGTCCATCTGCCAAATTTCACACTGACTTTTGACTCCACTGTTAGAGTAAATTGGCTACAGTGTTGTTGTAAACAATCCATCTGGAGTTGTATAAATTCACTCTGGAATATTAACATCTCACTTTTACTGTGTGACTGTATGGGTATTGATGAGTCCTAAGAAAATATTATGCTCCTTTCTGTGTGCTTCATGGAGAATGTTCATTGTCTGCAAAGTCTCACTGTGCTCAGAGAATGTCAGGAAACGCTTTTGAAGAATTCCTTTCAAGTGATTTAGCTCTCAAGGCTCTGTGTTTGTGTAAGGACGGTGTGTGTGTGTGTGTGTGTGTGTGTGTGTGTGTGTGTGTGTGTGTGTGTGTGTTTATTTTCTTTTTGTACCAAGTCCCCCGCCCTGTCCTTATAGTCACACACACATTCCATCAGCATTGTAATAGTTGCACAAGTGTGACATTTTGAAAATAAAAATATCACACTTGTGCAACTACGTATCACAATGCATGCTGATCACATACAGTAGTCTACATCTCTCTTTTTTTGTTATAGGAGACTATTTACTTTAGTTGCAGTTTTGTCTACTCTACTACACCTAGGCCTAGTTGATCGAAATCTTGAAAGGCTTGGAAATAATAGGCTATATGTAGGCCTGGATTATTTAGTTGACGAATGTTTATGCCAAATTATGGAAGGGAACTTGACAGTGTAGGCCTAGTAAATAATCTGTAAGGGTGGATGTGGGAGGGGGAAACCCACCAAAACACGGTCGTTTAATGATTTCTTTCCCGATTAAATAGACTATGTAGAATGAGCTGTAGTAGCCTACACATTTAGCATGAAAACAACAAACAATGGGAGCATCGCTGCTCTTGCATACCTTGATATTGGAGAGCAGGGAGACCTTGGTCTTGACCGTGGCAGGGTTCTTACAGAGCATACCGGGTTTGGATTTGAGCGGAGCCATGTTGACCAAACGTCCGATCGTTCAGAAAACTCCAGCGGTGCTGACTATCTGCTTTGTCGACTTGTAGACCACTGCAGCTCTCATTGTGCGAGTTTTTCAAAGTCCTGACTGGGGTCCAGGCTTCCGGAGTATTCCCCCGACCCCCGTTGACGAGGCAGTTGAATGGACCGGAGCAGGTAAGGTTGATCAGTTGGCCACTGACTGTAGACATTGAGGCCGCTGTTGTTCAACAGATTTATTCGGAAACACTCAAAGCGCACAGCGCCATTGCGGACAAAAAACAAAAGTGTTGAGAGAGTAAACTATACCATAGACTGATCTAATCACGTACCCATACATAGACTTAGGTAGGCTATCTCATCTTTATTTATTTAGACCATGTGTTTATCACATTTAACCTTAATTAGCCTATATATAGGCTAGGCCTGTTTAGCCTATATGCTACAATAACATCGTGGACTGCTAACAGCTACTTAATACAATGCACGGTTTATTTATGAAATATAATTTACGTATATCATAGGCTACAGTCTTTTGTTTGCATGCTGGTAGACTTAAAAATCAATGTGTTCCAGAGTGTGTGTGTGTGTGTGTGTGTGTGCGCGCGCGCGCACAAAATCATGTGAAAGGGCCCCCCATTCTATAGGCCTACAACGTAATGAAAACGCAATTTTGGGTTCGCAAAACCGACAGAAGAGGCCCAAATTGGGGTTTCATTAGGCTATATTGCAGGATATATGGATGGAGGGCCTTTTCGGAGGACTTTAACCTTGGAATGGCAATAGTCGTCAGTAGGCTATCTCTCTCTCTCTCTCTCTCTCTCTCTCTCTCTCTCTCTCTCTCTCTCTCTCTCTCTCTCTCTCTCTCTCTCTGTGTGTGTCTGTGTCTGTCTGTCTGTCTGTCTGTCTGTCTGTGTCTGTGTGCCTGTGTGTAACAAAATGTTTGGCAATGCGTGTCAGTGTGCTTGGTATGAAATGGTGTCATCCTTTAACACAAATCACTTGAAAGGGCCCCCCATTCTATACAATGTAATGAAAGCGCAATGTTGGGTTAGCATGCAGGGAAACCGACAGAAGAGGCCCAAAATTGGGGTTTCATTAGGCTATATTGTAGGCTACAGTATATGGATGGAGGGCATTTTCAGAGGACTTTAACCTTGGAATGACAATAGTCGTCAGTCTCTCTCTCTCTCTCTCTCTCTCTCTCTCTTCCTCTCTCTCTCTCTCTCTCTCTCTCTCTGTCTCTCTCTCTCTATCTGTGTCTGTCTGTCTGTCTGTCTGTCTGTCTGTCTGTCTGTCTGTCTGTCTGTCTGTGTCTGTGTGCCTGTGTGTAACAAAATGTTTGGCAATGCGTGTCAGTGTGCTTGGTATGAAATGGTGTCATCCTTTAACACACATACATTCACAATCCACAATCAAAGACAGTCCACATGCATTCATATTTTCTCTTGTTCACACAGGCAACTGTTTCTGTCCTATTGACACTCACATATGACAAATGCATACCGCTCAACTGGCCACATGATCAAAAAACAAACCACAAACATGATCATTTCAATTCTGTTGTCAGACACTAGATGACGCCATTTATTCAACACTGATGAATGTCCTCTGTTGGATGCTTGTATTCAAGGGGTCTCTCCATTATCCTAACTCCTGTCCTCGACCTGTCCTTGTGGCCGTGTGCTTCACTGACTCTCCGCCTCCATGCAAAAACCAATTAAGCTTCCCTGCAGTCAACTTAGCCACAAGGATTTTCCCCCATTCAACAACGCGATTGCAAATGAGCAAATGACCTTTGAATTGTGATTTTGAGAGATATTGAATTAAAATCCTGCCGTCATTGGCATCTTGCACTGTAATCACGAGGCCACAACGAGAAGGGAGGATGGGAGTTTGGAAAATGGAAAGAAAAACTGTACTGCCTGTTGAGCTTGTCTGTAACATTGTCTCTGGTTTATATGTACTGTTTGTTCATCTGTTCAGCAACCGTCTGATATACTTAGCACCATCACTATGGATTGCTGAGATGTCCATTGGTTCTGGTGGTCACAGTGGATCAGAGGGCTGCAGATTCGTTTTCTATCTTTACCAGTAGAAAGACGGGGTGCAGTCTATACCATCCATGGCAGAAGTGCCCTTGAGCAAAACAACTAACCCCACATTGCTCCAGGGTATGTAACCAACACCTTGAAGCTAAATACCTTTAAAGGTATTTACACGGCATGCTACACGGATCCATTGACTTTCACTAGCTTAGCGACATATTCCCTCTTTTAACTTGTCTTAAAGCAAGACAACGGCTTACATGAAAAATAAGACACTTTACCACCTTTATAAACCCTGGCCAACGATTTTAACTGTATTAAGCCCCAAAATAGTGGCATACCCCTTTAAATCCCTTTGGATAAAGGTGTCAGCCAATTGTCCTGTAACAGAGTAATGTACCAGCTAACCAGGCTTGTGTCGCTAGGGACTGTTGCCATGTCCATACGTATAAACTTCCCTCCGGGTACTTTGCTCGTGAATGTGCGTTACGCCCCTTTTTGGGGGAAAACAAACAAAATGTTCATTAAAGGGACACTGTGCAGGAAATGGTCAAAAAAGGTACTGCAACTATGCTGCTCATTGAAACTGGGCTGCTTATTGCCAAATTTGATATTTACATGAAAGTTTACTAAGTAATAAACAAATATTTTCTAGTATGGTCCAAGTACAGTCATTTTTGCAGCTAAAAATGGCTATTTTTGGAAATTCAAAATGGCGGACCATGTAGAAGATCCCAATTTTCATGTATGAAAGGTGCAATTTTTCCAGTCATAATGATCACTTTGAATTTGATGGTGGTGGTAAGTATTCATGAAAAAGGTAACATTAGTGAATGGGTAGCATGGAGTCTGGAAGCAAACAACAAAAAATCCTGCACAGTGTCCCTTTAACTTACATGCTACGTCGGCTAGCCTAAATGATTCAGCCACGGCTGTTTGGCTCTATTATTTGAACAGCCTACAACACAACACATCTTTGACATGTTGAGCGTGAACAACGCTAGTCTTTCGTTAGGTCCTTCGTCTTTCACAAAGTCCTTGTCTTTTGTTTATTCTTTCCCAACACCACCTATTGACTTTCATAGGCTTTTCCCCCAATAAGGGGTGTAACGCACATGGCACACGCCACGCCGTTTATGAGTATTGTTAGGGCAGCTGCCTCTGGTGAAAAAGCTCAGCTTCCTGTTGCTTCCAGAAGGCAAAGCTGCGCGTGATGAAGCCGCAAGCCTCCTCGTCCGCGTTGCCCCCGCCAACGGCACCACCCTGCTCCTCTAGGGCTGAGCTGTCAATGGCCAGCTGGGGGACCACCAGGTGGCGGCCTCCTCCAGACCTGCTCAGCCGGTCCGCCGGCCCTTCCCCTGCACACATGCAGAAAAAGATGGAGGGACATGGGTTTGTGTTAGGTCGGATATGCCTTTCCCAAATCAGGCACACAGACTAAGACAAGCGCTTCTTACATGTAGACCGCCATAACAAATGTTCTTCCATCAGTGGAGCTCTGTAATAGTCATTGAAAAGTTAACTACCATAGTACTACACCACTATGACATTGGTAATGCACTACAACTTGGTCATTGCTAATCTGGTGACAGCAAATGTATAACATGGACATAGACGACCATTGTAAAGCCAATTGAAACAAAATCCAAATATACCAAATAACAGAGACAGCAGTAAACATGAAATAAACTGTGAGGGGGACTCTATTGCTAACTCGGAAAATGGCCTTAATGTTCAAAATAGTGAAGTTGTCCTTTTAACGGGTTAAAAGCCAGACTGGATATCTTTTGCAGACATCTGTAATTCGGTTTTACCTAGTCAAAAGATGCATTTCAGATATCTGCAACTTCATTCATATCCATATTCATCATTGCAGATATCCTCGCCACGTGCCCCTTCCCCAGTTCACACATGCAGAAAAAGATGGATGAATATGGGGTTGTTTTAGGATATTTAGAATAGTAAAATAATGCACATTCCAGCTCACTGACGCCAGGTGCAGGACAAAGGCGTACTGTATCTAACAACAGAGAGTGTAGAAGACTGCACACTTAAGGTCAGCTGCTTTCTAGCCCGGTTAGCTAGGTATTTTCACACAAATTGCAAAGACAATGTACTGGTATCATTATTTGACATACCCAGTCTGTTTTCACGAGCGGAAAATGCAAGCATGTAAAGATTCTGCCGATGTGTGTTTACTTTCGGTGGAGGAAGCTACTGTGCCATGAGTGTTCAACTGATGCATTGTTTGTTACTTAGCTTGTAGCTTCATGTATTTACACACATTTACACACAAGGCATTAGTATAGTTTTTAACAGAATACAGCTCTGCTCTTGCAAACTACTGGCATTGTGCTGCCACAACAACAAGGAAGTAGCGAGACGACCAATCATAGCGCCTTTTTGTCTGCGTCCTCCGCGTCCGTCCGACGGATAGTTAGAATTTTTTCGAGGCACTCGACGACGGGCGCAGAGCCTCTGCACGGGGGGCGTGGACATGCACAGACAGAAGACGCAGAGGCTATGCGTCCGAAGCATAAATCTAGCTTTACTCCATCTGAAGGTTCATTTAAGACATACAACGTTTCGACCCATCAGGGTCTTCAATAGGCACACACCAACAAAACATTGCCAAACATTTTGTCTCCCTCTGATTTTGTCTTTCTCTGTAGAATGGAATTCTATACAGGAACAAAGTGTGGATTAAAGACACATATATGCACACACACACACACAAACACACACACCTTCTCCACTAGCTGGGAAGAAGCGGGCCTTGATGTCGTCGAAGCCGTCTCCCCAGCTACGCCTCTCCTCCTTGATCTCGTGCAGCACGGCCGCGTGGAAAGCCCGCACCGTCTCCCAGGGATACCGGCCTACGTGGTCGAACACCTCGAGGCAGGGACGTTAAAAGTGAATTGGCAAATTATTTATTGTCAAGCAAGATGTTGATCGAACAATTAAAATAACTGTATCAATCAATCGCCAACATTGTGCTTTGGGAAAAAATTACAAATTGTAAGTAGTTCCCAACATTGAGATTAGGGGAAAAACAACGCTGCTTATCAAGCCGACGGTAACGTCAATCAAGTAACAATTAATTAATCGATAATTTGCATCCTTACCTCGAAGCAGAGTAGGTGGCGCATCTTGCGCTCGTCCGCTGGCAGCTCGCACTCCAGCAGCCGCAGATAGCCCAGCATGAAGAGGTCCAGTGTCAGCTGGCCGTACGCCACAGCACCCCCATCTGCCTCGGAGAGGAACTGCTCCGGGGAGTAGGTCACTCTGCGGCTCAGACTGCCACTGCTGCGTGCATTGAAAAAGAACATAAGATCTAAAATCACAAGATCATACAATCTTTTTAATTTATCAATGGCCTCGTTTACATGAGACATGTAATTCAGAACTACCTCCATTTATTTCTGAATAAAACTTAATTCCGCTTTGAAAACATCACGTAAACACTTCACAATTCGGAATAAATGAAAGTGAAATGTAAACTCAACAGAACTATTTAATTCAAATATATTAAATAATTAAAGAAGCAGTCCATTTTTTGAAATATGAACAATTGAATAGGACCAACTGGTCCCATTCAGTTCAAGACAATGATAGCCTACAGTACTAAACGTTGAATGGAATTCTATCGAACCACCCTTTCCCCTTATAGAGGTCAATGATTCAAGGACACATAATAAGAAGTAATATCAAAAGGATTACAGAATGTCTGGAAGAACAGATGAACGCCATTATTTAATTCGAAGGGGAGTGTAAAATGAGCGTATTTTTTAAAAATGATGGACTGTTCCTTTAAAAAAAAAGCCGTATCCTTTCTGAGGACATTACAAAAGTATAGAAAACCTGGGAGCTGCTCCCCTGGTGTCTTTGGTGCCATGGCCATCTCCTCTCCTCCAGGTGCCAATCATCTTACGCACAAACATCATCTGCCTGCAGACCTTTTGCATGGAGTCGGGCCGCGGCAGTGGATCAGCTGAGTGGCCTAGCTGTTGCCTGAAGTTGTGACTGGCCCTGGTACAGACTGGCAGGTTGTGGTACACTGAGCTGGTGCTGGGGCTGGGACTGGGGCAGGGGATGTTGCCAGCCCTGGCATCAGACGCTAGACTTTGGCACACAGCTGGGCTGTGGCTCGTGTTGCCATCCGCGGCCAGACTCTGGTGCAGCGAGCTGTAGCTGGACTGGGCTTGAGTTGGCGGACTCAGATGTAGCAAGTTGGGGCTGTGAAGCTGCTTGTTTGATGCTGCATTATGGTGGTGGTAGTGTGAAGAGTTGTCTGTAAATGCTTCTGGTGATGACGGACTGTGGCACAGGAAGTTGCCGCTGGTGGGGTCTACTGCCCCCTGTAGGTCTGGAGTGTTCCCCTGTTCATGGATGCCCAGTGTGAGCTTGGTCCTCAGGCTGATGGCGTAGGCAGACCTAGTAACACACATGATCAATATTAGACCCTGTTTACACGTACATAGATATTTTTACCTTCACCAACTAGGTTAAGTGGTTGCCCGCGTTTGTGTGTCTTTTCGTTGGCGGTGTGTGTGTGTGTGTGTTTCTGTCCATCAGAGGGCGGAGGCGAGCTCTCTGAGCACTTGTAAATACAACAATTTGGGCCTTTTGTTCACACCTAAACAGTTTTAAGTGGAAATCTCTGAAATGCACCTATCACAGTGGTATTTGTTTTTATCCTCATGGCGTGTTTGTATGTAAATGGATTTAAAAGAAACAGTTTTATATGCAAATGTTTGCAAAATAATCCATATTTTACCTGTGCATTCTTATATCACATTGTGTCTACGTCTATTAACTCTTATTTAACCCATTGATGCCTGATGTTGCGTTGCGCAACATTGGCCCTGGCGCCTGGAGCTGCATTACGCAACATTCAGGTTCATGAGATTTGAGACAACTTTACTAAGAATCTCTGTTTGTTTGAGATGAATGAACACATTCTAATGAAAGATGAGGGTCTTAGCGTTTAAATGCAACTTTGTGCATGTTTGTATGTGCTTCAGAAGCTGAGATATTTAGGTTTGTATAGGATGAGGGCAGCTTTTCTTAAAAAGGGCTCAGGCATTCAGCAGCCTTTTTTGCAGGTGCCTTAGGCGTCAATGGGTTAGAAAGCATTATTATACGTATAAATCAAATTTTGACTGGGGTTGACCTGACCTCTTCCAGTGGCTGAGAAACAGCACCACAATGCGCTCCTTCCTCAGGCTGCCGGAGTCCACCAGAGGAGGGCAGTGGTAGCGGACGCTGTCTCCACCAGGGTTCCTGCCGAATTCGGGGTCGAGAGTCATGGATGTGACTCTGGGGTCAGATACAAGGTCGACCCGTAGGTGAGGGGGTATCGGACCGCCGGCTGCCTCGGCGCCGGCAGACTGAACCAGTGGTTTGTCTGTTGCCGGGGACACAGTGTTGGTTCGCTGGTGATAGCTGTAATATTATTATAATAATTAAAAGAAGAAGAACATTTAACTATTTGTATAGCACAAATTGATACAAATACAATGATAAATGTGCTTAATAACAGATTTATTTAAAAAAACATTATGTAAACAAGTCCATGCAACCACTGGATGGCCAGAATCTCAGTGAGAGCTGAAGAAAAAAAGTACACATGTGCTGCTGACAAGCCCACCCCGTTTCCCGAAAGCATAGTTGCTAACTAGTTTGCAACTTACTAAGTTTGCAATGGGAGATTGCATTGCAACAAAGTAAGTTGTTAACTTAGTTAGCAACAGCGTTGTCGAGAAACGCACCCCACAGTAGAACGGGCAATACACTTGCATGTGTAAACTGGCAAAAAAAAATCTTTAATTAAATCAACCTGTACATCTCTGGGCTTCTCAGCCGTCCAGTCAACGGCTGCTTGGTCCCGACCTGGCTCTCGAAGTTGGCCCGGAGGGTGTGTACGGACACCCCCGCCTGCTGGATCTCCCGCTGCACCCTCTCCCGTCTGCTGCTGCGACCCCCAAGAAGGCTGCCCTCCATGGGAGAGATGGCCAGGGCAAGGGGCAGCCCGGTGCTACCTTCAAAGGTAAAAAAAGAAAAGCTGGAAAAAATGCATGTGCGCTTCATTTGAGTTGAGTCGACTTAAAGTTCTTTAATGTGTGAAGTCTATGCAATAAGCCAGTCGAACACAACTACTGCATGGCCTACCAGTTAAAGAAACTCTAAGTCTTTCGCAGCAGGTTGCTTCACGTTTTTAAAATTGGTTCAATTGTTTTACAGTGTGAGATAAATACTCTGTAACAACTGAGCGCATAAATTAGTGCCACCGAAAAGTAAAAATCCTGATACAAATGTCAAACAACCAGCTCAGAAGCAGCTGATTGAAAACAAGTACGCTAGTATACAGCTACAGAAACTGTCACTCAGTGAAGTCAGCTGTGTTGGAAGGAAAACTCTGGCAGGGTTTTACATTTTCTTCTTACTTCTTCCTCTACTTTTGCCACCTCTGGGCTCACCTTCGTTTCCGTCAGCCATGCTGTGCTCCGGTAAGGTGCTGAGGAGGTGGTTCAGGCTGCGGACCAGGGCGTAGATCCGGGGAGGGTAGCAGGTGGACAGGGACGACACGGTGGGCGCAGCTCCCTCGTTGCCCAGAGACAGTGGTGGCTGGGGCTGCAGGTTCAGATCAGGTCAGGGGTGGATTTCTCGAAACCAAAGTTGCTTACTACATTATTGTTTTCGATTCATTTTCCCATTGGCAATTACCAAAGTTGCTAACAGGCTAGCAACTTCTCTTTTGAGAAACTCACCCCAGGTCAGTAAAGTTTATTTGTACTAATAACGGGCCACCTGGTTTGGCAGTTTTAGTCTCTATTGATAAATAGCATCACTAGAAGTAAAAAGAACGATAATCCAAAACACACAACATTCAAATCACATCACATCACATCACATCACATCACATCCTGTCCTGTGTGTGTGTGTGTGTGTGTGTGTTTGCCAGGCGCGGTGTGACACACACTCACATCACAAACAAACATACACACACTCTCGCTCTCTCTCTCACACACACACACACACACACACAGGTTCATTGCAATACCTGACAATTGCAATGATATTGTAGTAACCTACTGGTTTCAGGGATAAAGGAGAGTACAGTACAGTGCGAGTACCGGGCGGTTGACGGTGATGCTGATGAGGGGGGCGGGCAGGATGGCCTGAAGCCTCTCGGCCAGTTCAGTCAGCTCTGCCTCGTAGGCATGGAAACGCTGCTGCTCCGAGGCGCTCTCCACCTGCCTCTCTAAGGCCAGCAGGTCGTCCTCGCTCAGCAGCTCTCCAAACGGCCCCAAGAGGGCGCCATACACCTGGGAAAACCTCCAGCTTGGGTCCTGCACACATAAATGGAATGACATATAGCATTAAGATCAAAGTCTATTCTATTCTATTCTATTCTATTCTATTCTATTCTATTCAGGACCTAAAACAGACGAGCCATTCAAAATCCTCACAACGCAAACAGTACAGTTTGATATTATGAATAAAGTATATTCAATTCTATTCAATTCAATTCTATTCAATTCAATTCAATTATATTATATTATATTATATTATATTATATTCTTCTCTATTCTGAATAGGTTTAAAAATGGATGCTTTTGATATGCAGCAAGTGTCATATAATGTAAATAAAAGAAGATGTCATGTTGAATGAATGCTATCGAAGGTCAGTCTGTCCTGTTGGTGACACTTTACTTGACGCGAGCATCATAAGCATGATATGACAGTGTCGTAATAGTGCCAAAAAAGTGTCATGAGACAGTCATGGACAAGTCATAAACATAATGTTAATGTCATGAAGTCGGCATTGAAAAGTTGACATTGTTTGGGCTGTCTTTACCATAACTGAATGGCACCTAATGGAAACAGTCATAAAATGTTTATTGACATGTGCATGACTGCGTAACAACACTGTTATGACAGTGCTGTGTCATACCACGTATGACGCCAGCACGAACTAAAGCATTAAGTGAAAGCTCAATTGGGAAACTCCAATTCCCATTGTCATTGTGACACAGCACTCCACAGCACACAAGTGAACACTGCGAAACTGCATGTATGCCTCACCTGTGCAAGGGGGCAGCCCTCAATGGCGACCCCAGAGGAACAGTGTGGCAGGATGGTACCATGCAGTCATGGAGGAGGATGGGGGAGAGCACTGGTTATTTACTCCCCCCAATAACCTGATGGTTCGGGAGTTGAACCGGCAACCTTTGGGCTACAAGTCTGACGCCCTGACCGCTTACTCATCATTGCCCACTGGGTTCACATGGTTAACACTGCCAGCTGCCTCCTGCTAGTACCTTGTGCTGCTGGTGGTCCTGGGTGAGGCCGGCGTGCAGCCTGCGCACCATCACCTGCCTCTTCCACTCGGGGATCAGCTGGCCCTCGGCATCATGGGTAGGCACCAGCGAGTCCATGTCCACCAGCACAGTGCCCTCTGCTGGACACAGCAGCAGTGGACCCTCTGCTTTCTAACAACACAGAATATTACCAGTACACTACTTTAGAGACTACTGACACTCTGCTTTCTAACAAGACAGAGCATTGCATTACATTAGAGCTTACTGACACTCTGCTCTCTAACAAGACAGAAGATTACATTACATTAGAGATTACTCACACTCTGCTCTCTAACAAGACAGAAGATTACATTACATTAGAGATTACTCACACTCTGCTTTCTAGCAAGACAGAAGATTATATTACATTACACGTTACTGACACTGCTTTCTAAGAAGACAGAAAATTACATTACAGATTACCTGGGAGTAACTCATCACAAAAAGTAATTCATTACTGTACTGCTTTAATTTTTGCTGTAAGTCAGTAATCTACGGCATTACAGGGGGAAAATGTTTTAATGCATAGTAGCTACAATTCAAGTAACTTCAGTTACAACTATCAGACTTAAGCACTTTACTGAAAGCTGTATTATAATGGTGTTCAGTGTGGTGGGTCAGAAAGAAGTTATTCCTGACCGTGTTACTTTCTAGTCATACTGCCTCATGAGCTTGATTTACACTGAGCCACGTTGAGTTATTTTGGAGTAGAGAGTAGCTAAAAGTAATCCAAAGAAGTGTAATGCCTTACATTTTAATATAGTAATATTGTAGTAACATTACTTTGAAAAGACAGAAACATGTAATCGGTACAGGTATGTAATGCATTACAGTTTTTGAGTAACTTGCCCAACACTGCAGATTACTGACCCTCTTGCTTTCTAACAAGACAGGGGTGTGTTTCTCGAAAGCATAGTTGGGTAGTTGTCAATGGGAAATTGCATTGCAAACAGCAAAGTAGCTAACTATGTTAGCAACTATGGTTTCGAGAAATGCATCCCAAAAGTGGGTCGCGGAAAGGTGATGGGTGGGTCGCGGAGCCTTGGTGTAAAAAAAACATAATTCTAAAAAAAAAAAAAAATCCAACTTTTCCTGCAACAATTTACAACTTTTGTTTTGATAGGCTAGTGAACTCCGTGTCATCTGTTGTCAGAGATACAATCTGAATGTTTATGTGAGATAGATAGCGTGCAACCAGTCATTCGAGTCTTGGTTACATTTTGAGAATTGCATTGAATAGACTTGAACGCTAAAAAATTAGGTGGAAAATGGTGGGTCCCAAGACTGTTCCAGTTGAGAACCACTGGTATACGCTATGTAGGCTGCATTATACTACATTACACTTCAACGCTTTTATTCAAACTGAATTACAATACTTGTAGGCGTTGTTTGAGTGTGCAGTCAGAGAGAGTAGAGAGAGAGAGGTTCCATTGGCCCATTGTTTCCGGGTTCTATTATTGCAAGGGGGGGCAGACCTAGGCAGACCTAAGGACTGTTCTATTCAATGCTAGGAGTATTATGACACGCCCCTTTAGGCAGACCGGAACCTGGTCATGTTAGGTGTCCATAGCAACCTATTACATTGGCATATCTCTATACTTAAAGCATCTCTGGTATTGCAGTGTGATTGTGCATATACAGTACAGCAGTTTACATGTACTGTATGTGCGAGATTGCTGTGTGGGGGAGGACTGTGTAGTGTTGTAGTGTAGTGAGCGGGTATGGTTACAGTGTGTGTATGGTCATTGTGTAGCGTATGTGTCAAGTTGCTGTGTGGGTGGTCGTTGTATAGTGTGTGTGGTGTGCATCAGGTTGCAATGTGTGTGCGCGTACACTTGTGTACATGTGTGTGTGTGTGTATGTGTGTGTGTGTGCCAGTGTGTATTTGTGTGCAACCGTGCGTGCAGCCATCCTGTTCTCGGTGTGCGTACGCACACGCGTTGGTAGTGGTAGTATCAGAGATGGGGAAAAGGCGCCTATAAAGAGATTTTGGTACCATACTACGAGTGGTGGCACATACTGTGATTGCACATTCTGTGGCTTACTTGCTGCCCGGTGAAGACAGCCGTGATCCCAGCGTGTCTTAATGAGGACCTCAGTGTCTTCAGGTGGTGGGACACACTGCTGTCCTCTTCGGATGGGCTCATGGTGTAGAGGCCACCGCTGCTCTCATCCGCCATGTTGGTAAAGGCAGAGAGGTGACCCTCCTCCTCCGTGGGCTTCGCCATGTTGAAAGACGTCACCACTAGATTGGAATGCAGAATGGTTACGAATGGTCATGAATGAAAGTGAATAATAATCAGGGCTCTAAATTAACACCTGCCAAATGGCCAAATGTTGGTGAATATTCTGTTTGGCTGGTCGAAAAGAAAACTTACTAGCCACTTTGACTGATCTTAGCTAGGCTACATCTACCCAAATTGGCTAGCCCTGTTTATAGTAATAGTTCATATTTCTGAAAGTTTGTTTTAGACCAATTGGGGAAAAAATTCCGATTGCACACCTGGCATGCTGTCAAGGCACACTAGTGTTCCGCGGCACAAGTGGTTGGAAAACACAGTGGCTGTTTCCCAATGTCCAGTGTTCTAGACTTGCAAGGACGTGAAAAGCCCAGTGATTGGATACTCTTCGGTGAACACCGCGAAGTATCCAATCACTGGGCATTTCACGACATTGGGGTACAGCCTAAGAGTGTACTGTAGAGCAGTGTTTCTTAACTGATGGTTTGGTTGAAGAGGGTTGCAGAGGGGTCTTGGGTGGGTCGCAAAGCAGTGGTGTGAAAATGTTACAATTCACCCATTCTTTAACTGCCAGTTACAAAATTCTAACAGGATATTCATTATTGAATAAATGACTGTGATGTCAAAGAGAGAGTAAAACGTGATTAATACTCCTCTCCACTAGTTGATAGACATGTTGTATGTCAGCATACAATTCCTATGCTGATGCATACTGTATAACCAAATGCATGCTCATAATTTTGACAATTATTTGAAGATTCTCACAGCACGACAAATAGTTGTGTCACGACGAAATGACCATGAAAAATTGCAGGTCCCAAGACTATTCCAGTAAAGAAACACTTTAGTTGCGTGACATCACTGGCTCACCTGAGGAGGCCATGTGCATGTGCTGGAGAGACGAGGTGCCTATCCGGGCGGTTTCCATGCCGATGGGTGAGGTGGAGATGGCGAGGGAGGTGGCTACTGGAGACGGCGGACTCAGCGGCATTGCCATGGATACAGGTGCAGGTGGGGGAGGGGAGCGTGGCTGGGGAGGCACCTGCTTCACTGGCTGCAACAGGAGAAGAGGAGGAGGAGCCTAAATAAGCACACCTGGTCCATTCACTTTGCTGGCCAGACTTATTCACGTTCAGTAGGGTTGCGTTTCATATTTCCTAAAACTTGTCATTTAATGGGCCACTACTAATCGAATTACAGGGTTGGAAGGTGAACGGATAAGTTGTGAAAATCATTACCTCCTGTGGACGTTGCCATTGATTCATTCTAACTGACAGCGGTAGAACAATATTTCTTTCCGAGACACAAAAAAGCCCACTTAAACAGGGCTTGGATTGATGTTAAGGGGCCTCCATATATTGTTTGCTGAGAGAATTAATGCAGCCTATATACTGTAAATCTGTGTGTGATGGTGTGCTATGCAATGCTATGTTGCTACTTATATGCTATCATATGATATGGTATGCTATGGTGTTTGCGTTACAGTATGTAGTGTGATATGTCTATGGTGTGATGACCCCACCTTATTGCCCTCCATGTTGCAGAAGGTGTTGGATCAAATGAGTTTGAGTCTGACAGCAGAACTCTATGGTCCAGTCTGAGACACACACAAGCACATACAGACATACACACAGATATTATATAGCAAATATATAGGCCTATATGAAGGCACTCATTCTTACTTTTAGAAACAATGTTGAGAGTCGCATACATATACAGTACGCACGTATGCACACACACACACACACACACACACACACACAAACACACAGAGAGATGGATATCACAATAACACATATGAAAACACATACGTATGTACACATACATCACTGCTGTGCTGTAGGGAGTTTAACATGGGGGGCCAGCGTTATTCAAACATACCACTATTCCGACATCCAACATGCCATTGGGTTAGGGTTATGGTTAGGTTTGGGGAATGTTTTTGTTTTTGGGTGCTCTGTTGGAGCTTTAGATGGCACGGACCAAAAGGCCTTCCTTATTTCTATTCCTCTCCTAGCTATACTGAGGGTCAGGGTTAGGCACTCTCCCTAAACTGATAACACCTGAGCAACGTAGAACAAACCACAGAAATGGCCGGTATTCAGACAATACACATCAATGTTGGAATAGCGGCTTGTCTGAATAGCGCCATGTAACCGTTTGAGATCAGTGTTACATAAAGGCAACTGAACACCCACGGTCATTTGTCATCACAAACTGCATCAGACACAGCCCGTCACTACCCTCACCTTCTGGCTGTTGTGCATTATGCAGACATTGCACTGCTGCCAAGAGTTAAAGGTAGAGTATGCAATTGTTTTGTTTATTTCCAGAATTATGTCACCTATTAACCCAAATGTAAGCTTTTTCAAAACTTTTTACCACCATCATGAGTTTGTAAGCATTCATTATTCATTTGCCATCACTTGCCATAGACTACTTTGGACAAACCAGTACTGTAAACATCAGCTTATTAGTAAAGAAATATGCATGAAAAAAAATGTGAATGGGCAGCAAGTCCGGATAGTTCACATTTTATTTGAAATATCTTAATATACTCCAAATATCATCCCAAAAGTTTTGCAACATCAGCAGACACCTTGCAACAAAATATTAAAGGTGCATTGTGTAGGATGGTGGCCAGGTATTGCAACTATGCTTCTCATTGAAACTGTGCAGCTTACTGCCAAATTTGATCTTTTCATGAATATTTACTAAGTAACGGACTAATATTTAATAGTACGACTAAAGTTACGTTTTGCAGCTAAAGATGTCTATTTCTGGAAACTAAAAATGGCAGGCAATGGAGAAGATCCCCCTTTTCATGTGTGAAAAGTGCAATTTTGCCAGTCATAAAGAATGGTACTTAGAATTTCATGTATTTCAAGTGTTCATGAAAAGGGTAACATTTGTGAATGGGCAGCATGAATTCTGAAAATAAATTACTAAAAATATTGTGCCGTGCACCTTTAAGGTTTGGGATGATATTTGGACTAGGTTAACATTTAAATAATATTTAAACAAACCCATATCCCCATTGTCTGCCTAGGACCTCAGCAAGGACTAAATGAAAAAATAAATAAACACTTCAGGTACTGAAATCAAGGGCAGCATGAACAATAAAATCTGCATGTTGAAATCGGGATTTACTTCTACTTTTGGCCGCCTCTGCATAACATAACATTGCATATATATAACTAACTGCATAATACGTATATAACGGCAATATTATGTAACTATATAGTAGCCTATATGATAAATTATTGTAAAATAATGATCAGCCTATGTACACACACGTAGGCACACACAAACATACACACACACACACATATATGCAGACACACACGCGCGCGCGCGCGCACACACACATACACACACACGTACACATTCACACACTCACCATTATAGAAAAGCGATGGTCAAGTGTCTGGAGGTTCGTGGAGTTCCCTGTAGGAGCTGCAGACCTGAACACCTGCTCCATGTGTGCAGCCATGGAGATGTGCGGTAGGGGCGGCGATACTACATGCATGCATGTGTTTGTGTGTGTGTGTGTGTGTGTGTGTGTGTGCGCGTATGTGCGTGTGCGTGCGTGTGTGTGTGCGCGCATTTGTGCGTGTGTCTGTGTGTGCGTTTGTGCATGTGTGTGTGTGTGTGCATGCGTGTGTGTGTGCATGCGTGTGTGTGTGTGCGCGTGTGTGGCCACGCATGTCTGTGTGTGGTGATAGTGAGGGAGGTATTGTGAGTGTGCATGTTCGTCTGTGTGTGTGTGTGGCGGGGGTCGTTAGTGGGGAGTGTGGGGTTGTAAGTGGCTGGGGGTATTGTGAGGTGACAGTATAATGACATTTAATGTGTGTGCATGTGTGTGTTTGTGTGTGTGTGGGGGGGGGTGATTTTCTGATACCTTTTAATATTTTGTAGCATCACCATGTGAGAAAGGAGGAATAGCTGCTAAATTTCATCAGAGAGAGAGAATAATAGACGGAAGGAGAGAGAGAAGTAAGAGAGGAAGAGAGAGTGAGAGTGATTGTAAAAGTGACAGTGTAGTAGGAGGTGGTGTGTGTTGACTTTGTGTGTGCAGGTAAGCTGTAAGCCGACCAGAACGGGGAAAGGGGATCAGTTATCTCGGGCCCAGGGAGAGAGGGGGCCCAGAATTGGGTCCTCTTTACATTGCATGTATTGGCCCTTTCGATGGCTTTGTCCCGGGCCTGGCCAAAGCTGTCAGCCGCCCTGTGTGTGTGTGTGTGTGTGTGTGTGTGTGTGTGTGTGTGTGTGTGTGTGTGTGTGTGTGTGTGTGTGTGTGTGTGTGTGTGTGTGTGTGTAAATTATTAAGAGTAGGATTCGATGTCTGGAAGGGCTCTGCGCAGAGGAGACTGTACAGTACATGAGTACATCCTTGACTGATCGCACGTGTATGCCTCTGTGTGTGTGTGTGTGTTTGTGTGTGTGTGTGTGTGTGTGTGTGTGTGTGTGTGTGTGTGTGTGTGTGTGTGTGTGTGTGTGTGTGTGTGTGTGTTGTGTGTGTGTGTGTGTGTGACAGAGAGAGAGAGAGAGAGAGAGAGAGAGAGAGAGAGAGAGAGAGAGAGAGAGAGAGAGAGAGAGAGAGAGAGAGAAAGTGAATGAGTAAGTGGGTGAGTGAGTGTTTCCCAGACCTTATTACAGAAACAAAATGGCTTTGCATGACATTAGTAGTACAGTGAACAGAACATTGATGAAAACAGTGGAAAAAAAGCCTCCAATTGAAAATTCACTTCCTTCTGTAACAGCTAGAAAGAAGTGTAGGTTTACCAAAAGAGAGGATGTCTAGGCCCAATGAAATATTCAGCAGATTATTTCTTTTAACAGTGTAAATTAACAAAGTTCTTGAAGTTGTGGATATGGAAATAGATGAAAATGAAAGCAGTTTTATCAATGCCCATGACTTAGGATTCAGTCTTTTTGGGCTTTTAGCGCATTTTTTTAAGCAATATGACACGAGTGGGAGTGCGGCTTCGTGCCTGCGGCGAATCACACCCGTGAGGGTGTCCCAGAACAACCTCACGAGCACAAGTGTTATATTGCTTTTATACAATAGTTCCTTTGCTAATACAATTAGTTCATTGAAAGAAATAAAGTTAAATAGTTCCAGTTATTTACTTTGGTTGCTGCGCAACGCGCACCGCGTTGGTTACGGTTACTTTGTATCGTTGGTCGCGGAGTGATTATTAGATGTGAAGAGTCATTCATAGAGTGTTGGAGGATACCCTCACTCCTAGTGACGTGTAGAACGCCTCTTGTCCAATCACAATTTGTGAAATAATTCGACCGGATCTAACTATTGTATAACTCCACAATATTTTGTAATATTGTAAAAGCTTTTAAGTTATACTGTAAACTGTATTTATGCGGTGTCTCCTGTAAACAATTGCTTCCTACTGGAACTCTCTTGAATGTCAACAACACTTAAGGACATACAGTGCTGTTCACCACAGATACATTTAGAGTAAACTAAACAGTGAAGGGTAGGCTGACAGGTAAATGAAACTTTCAATTTATATTCCCTGAATTGGATGGACTCTGTAAATTGGAGGTCACTGTTCAGACCACCCTCAACGTAGCCTATATGTGGTCCGGGGTTCGAATTCAGTGTGTGTGATAATGGATATACTTATCCGGACATTTAGTGCTCTAAATGGCATAGTAATTAGCACTGATAGCTGACGACCTCCCTTGAAGTTTGTGAATTTGTGTACTAGCAAGTGTGTGTGTGTGTGTGTGTGTGTGTGTGTGTGTGTGTGTGTGTGTGTGTGTGTGTGTGTGTGTGTGTGTGTGTGTGTGTGTGTGTGTGTGTGTGTGGTTGTGGGAGTGGATGGGTGGGTGAGAGAGAGAGAGAGAGAGAGACAGAGAAGAGAGAGAGAGAGAGAGAGAGAAGAGAGAGAGAGAGAGAGAGAGAGAGAGAGAGAGAGAGAGAGAGAGAGAGAGAGTATGTGTTCTGCAGGGGTCTCTGTAATTGATATGCCCAAACGTAGGCCCCTCTTTGTAAATGTCCATGTGGGGATCAAGGTGTGTGTGTGTGTGTGTGTGTGTGTGTGTGTGTGTGTGTGTGTGTGTGTGTGTGTGTGTGTGTGTGTGTGTGTGTGTGCGTGTGTGCGTGCCTGCGTGCGTGCGTGCATGTGTTTGTGTGAGGGGGGTCAGTAACTGATAGTCCTGGGCCCCTCAATTGATGGACTCATCGGCCACTTAGCACATCCCAGCTTGTGTGTGTGTGTGTGTGTGTGTGTGTGTGTGTGTGTGTGTGTGTGTGTGTGTGTGTGTGTGTGTGTGTGAGTGTGCGTGCGTGCGTGTGTGCATTTGCATGTGCGTGTGCGTGTGCGTGTGCGTGTGTGCCTGTCTGCTTGTCTGCATGTGTGTTTGTGTACATGCGCATCTGTGTATGTATTTGTGTGATTATGTGTCGGTGTGTGTGCAAATGCATGTGTGTGCAAATGCGTGTGTGTGTGTGTGTGTGTGTGTGTGTGTGTGTGTGTGTGTGTGTGTGTGTGTGTGTGTGTGTGTGTGTGTGTGTGTGTGTGTGTGTGTGTGTGTGGATCTGCAATGGTTCTCATTAGGTAATGGATACTGTCCATATCTCAGTCATGAGCTTGGCGATATAAGATTTATAGTTCTGTGAAGGTCTCTCTCTCCGTCTCTCGCTCTCTCTCTCTCTCTCTCTCTCTCTCTCTCTCTCTTGCTCTCACACACACACACACTCTCTATCACACACACACACACACACACACACACACACACACACACACACACACACACACACACACACACACACACGTGCACACTCTAGAGACAGCTATGATTCAATCCCATATAAGAGTTTTTTGGTTAATAATTGATGTTGCATTTGATCCCTGCTGTTGGCTGAGTGAGAGGCTACAAGACTGGACAGTAACTGGACACCACACACACACACACGCACGCACGCACGCGCACACACACACACACACACACACACACACACACACACACACACAAACACACACACAGGGCCATTATTGAAGGATTAGACGCCTCACCACCCAGGACTGGATGCAGGCCAGGGACAAATGGTGGAGTGAGACACACGAACGCAGAGAAACACACACACATACATGCGTGCAGACACACACCCATGCACACACACAGTGGTGTAGTCTACGTAGAACGCAGGTATACGAGTATACCCACTTCTAAATTTCAGGGATTTCAGTATACCCACTTAAAATTGATTGATCCATTGTTTTGAATAGCACAAATATATACAGTATACCCACTTAAAAAAATGCTCAAATATACAGTATACCCACCATAAAAAAGTAGACTACACCACTGCACACACACACAGGCACACGCACACACGCACGCATGTGCACACACGCGCACACACAGAGACAATGTACTTGAGCTCCTACACCTTCATACTGCCCTACAACATAGCAGCACTGACATGCACTTTCACTTCCTTTAATTATTACTTTATTATCATGTTATTTATATGTATTCTACTTCATTCTTGTATAGCCATTTTTATTTTTATTTTATATTCAAATCATTCTTCTATTTTTAGTTGTGATGTAGAAATTCATTGATGCTATGTTGTTAGTTTTGTACTGTTATATCTCTGTTTTAATGTAAAGGGACCTTGAGTATCTTGAAAAGCGCTTTCATTTAAAATAATATATTATTATTATTATAATTATTATTATTATTATTATTACTACTATTATTATTACAAGTGGCAACATTGAAACTGACATAAATGCCTTCAAAGAGTTGGTATTAGGTTGGATATTGTCCTGTTTGACAAAATATGTAGTCACTGCACTTTGCCTAAAACGGCAGTATAGGCTCAGCAAAGGACTCAAGCCAGATTGGACAGATGCATCTTAGGCTGACACTGATTCCAATGTGGTCACTTGTCTGTGACATACAATAATCCTGATACAGACAGGTTGGTGGTGATATACTATGATGTCATTAGAACTGTATGATGTGTCCATGGAGATGGTTCTAAAACCTCGCCTGAGATACTCATTTAGCAGCAGGACACTGAAAAGATCAGTTGGATTCTTATTTGCTCCTGGATATTCATTCACACACGGCACACATAGTGTGGAACTCAGATGCAAAATTGATCAAGGTGCTGGATAATCATCATGCTGTGAGTACATGAAAATCAACACAGCATTTTCCTCTAATTACACATTTTAAAGGCCAACTTCAACATGAGGACACAAGACTGAATAACTTTTCTAATGGCTGTCACATAATATCACTTGAAGGCCAATACAAGTGTTTTTCCGCCTAGCTTTTACACCTTTACATATTGCGCTTTGCCTTTGTAGGGCAGTGTAGTTACTGCATTTTGTCATTGTTGGGCAGTGTAGCTACTGCATTTTGCCTAAGATAGAGCAATTACTAGACTTTGCTTTTGTACAAGTTTCTGATAGCTGTAACAAGGTGTGATAGGCCAATAATTTACAACACCTGACTTCCACTACTGGCGAATGAGATCACTTGGACCAATTGGTTACAAATGGCAGTGAAGCAGAAAACAGATACACAGTCATAATGCGCACACGCACACACACACACACACAGACACACACACGGCAGTAATAGGCTCAGCACCGGACTCAAGCCAGATTCACCTTAGGGTGATAGTCTTTTGGACAGAGATGCATGTTAGGCTGCCACTGGATTCCAATGTGGTCACTTGTCTGTGACATAGCCTACTATGATGTCATTAGAACTGTATGATGTGTCAATGGAGGTGATTCTAAGACCTCACCTGAGTATACAGATATTCATTTAACAGCAGGACACTGAAGAGGTCAGTTGGATTTTGTTTGCTCCTGGATATTCACATACGGCTCAAATAGTGTGGAACTCAGATGGACAGCAAAACTGATCAAGGTGCTGGCTAATCATCATGCTGTAAGTACATGAAAATCAACACAGCATTTTCATCTATACACATAGGGTGTATAGCTCAACTTTAACATGTACTGATACACAGTTAAGGTACACAGACACAGACAGACAGACAGACAGACAGACAGACAGACACACACACACACACAGAGGATGTTTTTTTGTTTAGTTTTTTTCTTTTTTTTTTTTTATCTCAAAACTGCAACGCATCAAATCTCTCGAACTGAAAGGAGTACCAGATCTGAAGAGAAGTGATACAGGACAGATACTGTAGTTGGGGCAGCTAGAAAGATAGGCTATAAGGTGTTAACAGTTATTAGAAGAAAAATACTCAATTAGAGCCAGATAACTAGAAATAGAACTTTAGTAAGCAAGAGGTAGGCCTATGGGTGAGACGTAGAAAGACAGTGGCATAGGCAAACACAACAAAATGTTCGCATGAATGTGTGTGTGTGTGTGTGTGTGTGTGTGTGTGTGTGTGTGTGTGTGTGTGTGTGTGTGTGTGTGTGTGTGTCTGTTTGAGTGTGTGTGTGTGTGTTCACAGCGTGTGCGTGCAAATAAGACAGACAGACACGGTATGGGTTTGTACACAGTTCATGTTTATTTCCCCTTAGACAGGTGAGTTTCGAGACACATTACATACCACCTTAGCCTCCCTCCACCCAACTGGCACATGCCACAGGTACGATAAGCGACGTTAGATACCACCAGCATAAAGGCGTAAAGCTGGGCGTACACTGTACGATCTTTTCAGTTGCAGGTATTCAGGCTCCTGCTGAATGAGTGAATCACTGTATGAGTGAATCATATATGGCGTGAAAGACTTGAATCCTGGAACTGCAGATGATAAAAACTTGGAAGTGAAACGCACACCTGAGGTGGATGCGAGGATGCGCTCAAGAGAAAAATGCGCTGCACTGGCAACATGCGCCTTTTTGCGCACGGACGCATGCGCAGGTAGTGTCAAAACGGCGCATAGCACTGCTTCAACAGGGTGATTAAGCTTAACTCTCGAGGGATGACCAGGCTTTCAAACAGTTTTCATTTTCTTTTGACCATACGATTGTTGATCGGGGGGAGCTGGTCGCAAGGTGAAATCTCTTGTCGCTTCCCCATGTACACCACATGATGCAAGATGCTCAATTGACCTACGATTGAGCGACCTACGATTGAAAGTCATGCAACTGACAAAATTAGGCCAAAAATCGCACAGTGTACCCCCTCGCATTACCTTCACTCCACCCAACTCTCATACGCCACAGATGAGTTCAGAGACATGTTAAATGCTAGATGCCACAGGGGCCACCATAAGTCCACTTCAGTTTACTCCAGTTGCCTCTCATACACCATAGGTGAGTTTAGGGACAAGTTAGAAGCCATTGGAGAAGCTGTCACACACACACACACACACACACACACACACACACACACACACACAAGGTCATACACTGAAGGTTACATACAGGTAAGATTATGAAAGGTCAAAGGTCGCGGATACTATAATACACAGTACACAAAGGAACGCACGCACACACACACACATTGGACACATGCCATCACACTTGCACACAGCCACACAGTAGACATACAGACAAATAAACATCTCGCTTCATCATTCCTTTAATACCAAACACACTTGGTTGCGCTTTCTACTTATCCTGTGGTGGACTATGCCTCACATCATGTGCAGTTTGCATGCCTGCTTTGCTGGGGGCGTTGTGAGCCTGCTCGAAGGAGTCTTGTGACATATCAGAATCTGAGCGTGCTCTGTGAGCTACCTGGCTCAAGGCTCAAGGCTCTGACTGGACCACATGCTCGCCTGGCTGGTTGACCAGAAGCAGTGCGGCCTCCGATATGACACATCCTCCCTAAAAGTGTCAAAAAACCCATTTCAGAAAATAAAATCCCAGCCACAGTTTCTTTGCAACACAGGCAACTTCACCGAGTTAAGCGATCCACCACTGGTGAGTAGGCGTCATGATCAGCTGGTCAGATCAAATTTCTGGCAGGGATTTTACTTTTAGTTTCTCTTAAGCGAGTTAAACATAAACAAGGAAGTTGCCCTGCTGCCTTAAGTTTGTAAGTCAACTCAACTTGAAAGAGCGTTGAGTTGAGTTAAGTCTCCAGTTGAGTAAACAAAACAAATTTAAGGCAGCAGGGGAGCAATTTTTTTTTTACGTTTAACTGGCTTGCAACCTTGACAATGATCTCTAACTGACCCCCATTTACATTAGATATGCAAACAGATAAACAGACACATACACACACACGTCAGATGTTACTAAGACACACACATGCCAAGAAATAAGTACACACCGATACCTCCAAATGTGTATGCCTATCTTCTTCTCTTCTTGTCTCTCTATGTCTCTCTCTCTCTCCCAAAACACACCCGCACAGCCAACCACCCACACCCAATCCCTCTCTCCCACACACACACACACACACAGCCAGCCATGGCACTGCACTACACATGCCTCTTCACTCCTCTCACAACACACCGTCACTCCAACCTCCCACCATTTTCTATAAGGGAAAAACCACATGGAGAACGCTTACATGGTCCACTGACTTATCTTATTATCTGATCTCTATAAAAAGGTAATGCTCTTAGCGCCCGTAAGGAACGAGGGGCATATGGTTATACACGTTTGGTACAGTAGTAAGGGTTAATTAAGGACACAGTTTATCCCACATGCAGACACGGGGAGAGGGCGCGTCAGTCAGCAGTCTTCAACAAGGCGCACCACTGGACGTTTACAGTATATAGGCCTACGCACACACCGGTTCCGACAGCATTACGAATTGCAGTTTCGGTTACGATCCACAATTTCGATTAGCCCACGCCCGCTTGCACACTGGCGGCGCACTTTATGTAGCAAACAAGCATAGTAGCATTGTGAATTGAACTATGGATTTTAATGAGCGTCTCCATCAAAATACAGACGTCAATCGAAATCAATAGCCGACGCCTGCAGATTTTGGCGCCGTCGTGCACGGTTGTATTGAAAACAACAGAATTTTCCATCGGCAGAGCATGTGGTCTGCACTTTTTCGGAGCCGGTGTGCGGTGGGCTTACAGCACGACGTTCCATTAGACGCTACGGTGTAACTGGAGATATGTTTAGGCAGCCATTAAGATGTAGGACATTAACACTGATACTGCTGAATCGTATAAGGGTTGGTAAATATGTCTTACGTCTTATAACAAGAACGAGTACACACACACACACACACACACACACACACACCTTTGGGATAGATGCGTAAACATAAACAAAAAAGAAAAGTGCCCTGTGATGAAATTTAAGTACAAAACCCTACTCCAAAGAAATAAAAAATGAAGTTACACCTCTACATAGACATAAAATAAAAATAAAAATAAATACAAGTACATCACACCTTTCAGAAAGGATGAAGTATAAGGATAAAGCAGCAAGTTCAAATAGAACGGTGGAGTACAACTGGACCACATGCAATACACAGCAAACGTTACATCACTGCAGATTCTGTTGGATATTCACGTCCAGGGATGATGGATAAATGATTAAATTATGTTCCACACTTCACTCACACACACACACGCGCGTGCACACACACACACACACGCACACACACACACACATACACACACACACACACACACACACACACACACACACACACACACACACACACACACAGAGCGATGTTAGCAAGGACTGAAATCACGACAAAGCAAGCACAATAAATAGTACAATTAAGTCTGTAAGTGTGTGAGTGTGTGTGTGCGGGTTTCAGTGTGCGCTACATCTTACATGATCAATGTATACTGTACACAATAAGACATAATTGTTCAGCTGTCTACAGGGATTTTTTAACTGTTGTTTGGGGGTTCTAGAATTCTCTGCATTCTAGAGTGTCTAGATTGTTCTAGAGAGTTCTACAGAGGGTTGTTAAGGGGTTCTTCTTTTCATTTTTTTCCTGGTTCCTGGGTGGGATAGCGCCATCAGGTGTGGTGGGGTGGAGAGGGGAGAGATGGGGTTACAGTATAATGAGAGGAATTCCCATGATGCTTTGATTTCATATGCTGGTCTGGGACTTCCTCCTGGAAAGTTTGGACCTACAGCACACAAACACACAGTAAAAAAAGTTAAATTAACGCGTTTAACAATTAACAATTTTACAGTGCACTGATATATAATACACATGCTTTTCAGGAACAATAGACAAGCCACATCTTCTATACGAAAAATACACACACACACACACGCACGCACGCACGCACACACACACACACACACACGCACACACACACACACGCACACACACACACCAGCAGTCCTGTAATGTACCTGATGGTGCCAGCCAGTAGGGGGTTGAATGCGTAGAGCCAGTCGTGCATCTCCTTGTCATTAGTGGCCTGCACTAGGATCCCCCTGTGCTCCGTACACACTGCAAACGTGTTGGGGGTCTAACACGCACACACAGAAACACACACACACACACACACACACACACACACACACACACACACGTGTCTGTTTAGATACTTTATCTTTCCATATTGTGTAGTCTCTACATATGCGAATTTCAGTGGGTTCATCTGTATAATGCATTATCATTTTCAAGGCCTGCGTGTGTAGACGAACGTGTGTGTGTGTATGAGCGCGAGCGTGTGAGTGTGTGTGTGTGTGTGTGTGTGTGCGTGAGTGAGAGAGACTGAGAGAGAGAGAGGGAGAAAGGAGATTGTATTGCCAATGTGTGTGTGTGTGCGCTTACACACATGCACGCCTGTGTGTGTGTCCCTTTCCCTGAGCAGTATCCTCTGGTCCTCGTTGTATTCCACCTGTGTGTGTGTGTGTGTTTGCATGTGTGTGTGTGTGCGTGTGTATGTGTGTGTGTGTGCGTGCGTGTGTGTGTGTGTGTGTGTGTGTGTGTGTGTGTGTGTGTGTGTGTGTCCTTACCCTGAGCAGTGTGCGCTGGTCCTCGCTGTACTCCACCTGGGCGTTGGACAGGTTGATGATGGCCCGCTCCACCGTGTGCCGCTCGCTGCGGTACAGGTAGACGTAGGGCCGCCGCACCACCACGTAGCGACGCTGCCACCCGCGCGACTGCGGCTCCAGGAAGTGCAGGTAGCCCTTCTTGGACACGATGGGGCTGTAGATAGATACGCAATACAGATACAGGCAGGTAAATACACACATGTCAATATATCAGCATAGGTACACAAATATACAGTACTGAAGAACACACACACACACACACACACACACACACACACACACACACACACACACACACACACACACACACACACACACACACACACACACACCATTGTTATCATGCAAATGCACTCACATGTACCATTGTACTTGTGATTGTACACACGCACACGCGCACGAACGGACGCGCACACGCACACACACACACACACACACACACACACACACACACACACACACACACACCATTGTTATCATGCAAATGCACTCACATGTACCATTGTACTTGTGATTGTACGCACGCACACGCACGAATGCACACGCACACGCACGAACGCGCGCACACACACACACACACACACACACACACACACACACACACACACCATTGTTATCATGCAAATGCACTCACATGTACCATTGTACTTGTGATTGTACGCACGCACACGCGCACGAACGCGCGCACACACACACACACACACACACACATCAATATACCCTATACAACATAGGTATACTTCAGATGTGATTGCACTTGTGATCGGTCACACACACACACACGTACACACAAGAGCGTGCATGAGCACTGACCTGACGCGTATCTCTTGTATGTTGGGGATGAAGGTGAGTTTGGTCTTCCTCTCGTCTGGGCTGAAGGGGTCCAGATCAGGACTGGAGGCCCCAGAGTCACATCTGGACACACACACACACACACACACACACACACACACACACACACACACACACACACACACACACACACACACACACACACACACACGTGCGCAGGGAGAGACACACACGTGCGCAGGGAGAGACACACACACACACACACACACACACACACACACA
>NC_085874.1:29990695-30000695 GCF_034702125.1 Engraulis encrasicolus
AGTACTCAGGGGTGAAAGTGGTTTTCATTTCTTACCGATGCTACCCCCTACCACCACACCTAGTGGTGGACAAAGTAAATGTAAAATTTGAAAAAAGAAACACAGTTTCTTTCCAACACAGGTAACTTATCTGAGTAAAAAGTAGACCAATGTACTTGTCTTCCGATAAGCTGATTCTGCACAGGTTGGATTGCATTTGTGGTGGGTCCTTGTTAGGTTTGCATTGTTTCTCAGTAATAACACAGTCTATCTCAATAGGTAGGTACAATGGAGCAAACGGTGTAACAGCTATGTAATATCATGTGCTACTGTTGTAATTACACCACAAAAGTACTTTTACTTTTACTTTGTCCACCACTGACACACCCGTCTACTTTCACCACTGCTAGTATTTTAGCACACTGTATAACAGTTGAGGAAGATAATCTTTTACATATATGTTGTCTTGTATGTTGATGTATTGTTTGTTTCAATGTTCTGTGTGGACCCCAGGAAGAGTAGCTGATATGTCTTATCAGCTAATGGGGATCCTAATAAAATATCAAATATCGAATCATGCACTATATCAATAATGGTTTGATTTGATGTGTGTGTGTGTGTGTGTGTGTGTGTGTGTGTGTGTGTGTGTGTGTGTGTGTGTGTGTGTGTGTGTGTGTGTGTGTGTGTGTGTGTGTGTGTGTGTGTGTGTGTGTGTGTGTGTATACTCTTCATTTTTTTTTCAAAAACCTAACCTCTCTTTGCAACTGCACTTGTTCTATATATTTCCTGTGCACTTTGTATTTGCTTGTGATGTTGGCTTGATTATGTCCTTTTTGAAAGACGCTTTGGTTATAAAGTGCCTGCCAAATGCAATGTAATGTAATGTAATTTAAAGAAGTAGAGGAGTCAGGAGGTTGGGGTTGGCACGCATAGCATACTTGTACACTCTGCTACCTGGCGCCTTGAGGATGGGTTTGCATCAATTTGGCCCTGTGTGCCTGGACTAAAAACTAATGACTAGGTCTATTAATCCACCTTAGAGGGTAGGCTATACTAGGAAGGTAGCTCAATAGTAAACCATTTTAAGTTAGCCTTGTGGTAGAGGCAAATCATCTAATAGAAGAGTCTGAAGCTGTCAGTTTCTTAACTAAATGATGCCTTTAGCTGTATCTATTAGCTGGTTTACCACTCCTTGTTGGTTAACTAAGCCTGACTTTATCACTTAACCATGTTCTTAGTATAACCCCCTAGTTGGACTTTAAAGTTTGCAATAAAGGTATAATGAAGTAAATAAGATAAACATGCAACGTTTCAATCCCCTGGATCTCCATCGGGGCCTGAAGTTTATACTTTTGGAGCGCAAACGCAGTGTGCAGATCAACCATTTCCTACTGTGTGCTAATATGCTGCCCTACAAAGCAAAAAGGCAGTAATAGACTAGAAGCATTTCCAGAAAAAGGCCCTTTATAAGGGTGTTAGAAGCATTTTTTAGTAAAAGTTGGGAACCTAGTTTTCTAAGACAATTAGAGTACCCTGAATTCAGCTAGCCTGGTTCCCAAGCTGAATTTTGAGTTTTTGACCATGAAATGGGCAAAAAACAAAATGGCCGCCGAAATTCTTGATTTTGGGCAGAATACGTAGAAGGTACCACTTATCCATGGAAATAAATGTGCAATGCTCACATATTTACATTTATCATGTATTCCTACACTTACACAAAGGCAAATTGTCATGGCAAAAAGATAAAAAAAATACTATAATTATGCCGTTCTAATAAGATATTCTCGTAAACTGGCATTCAATAGCAATAGCCTCCATGAAGCACATTATCATACAAAATTGTCATTCAATAAGATTTGGAAAGAAAAAGAGAGGCAAAGAAGATAGTATTATCTAAAAGACTAAATATTGGGACATGAATATGTCCCCTGTTCTTTGAAGGAGATGAGTGAGCCATCTCTATGGGAGCGCACTCTCAGCTGTACGATTAGCTGAAGACCTTTGCAATCACGCCAAAGGTCCAATCAACTGTGTGGGCAGGATGTCCACTTTGTCAAAACCGAATGGTTGCGCGCAAATAAGCCACTTTGATGCCAAACATCTCTTCGGCTGTCGGCAATAAGGTTGTCTTGAGAGATGGCTCACTCATCTCCTTCAGAGAACGGGGACATATTCATGTCCTAATGGTCTCTTTCAGTCGAATCGATCGCATATCTATGGGAGAGTTACAATCACTCCCGATTGCTGGTCCAAACTAGGCAGAACTCCAAGAGCATCCTGTAAGGATAGCGTTCCTATCACCCTACAGACAATCAGTGGTCCTGCCCAGAACCATATGTTCCTGTGGCAACGTGGTCACATCTAGCCGGTAGAACCGGACAAAGGTGGCGGGGTTGGCCCAACCAACCGCTCTGCACACCTCTGAAACTGCTGCACCCTTGAAGAGAGGACAGATGTAGAGACCTGTACTGGTAAAGTGAGCCCTAATCTGAGCCGGGGGTAGGCGACCCTTGGACTCATATGCCAGGGCAATGGTTTGAACCAACCATTTGGAGACCTCTATTTCAAAACTGTGAGCCCTGTAGAGGGCTTGATGAAGCACACAAACAGCTGCTCAGTGTTCCTAAAAGAGTGAGTCCTGTTCATGTAGATGGTAAAGCGTGCACAGGGCACAAGTTGTGTTGTCACCTCTCTTCCACGGATCTGAAAGGTGGTGTGCAAAAGCAGTTTGGAGAGGCCCCTCTTGGAGGGGCTCGAAAGGGGCCCCACACATAGCCTCCAGTACTAGAGAGATATCCCAGGAGGGTATCGTCTGATGTAGCACGGGGCGTAAGTATCTAGTGGATGGGCACTCAGAGTGTTGGAACCGAATCCTACTTGGCACGATGAAATCGCTGCAAAGTAGACTTAAATGGTAAAGCCTTGTCTCCCCCCCAATAAGTCTTGTAGAAAGGACAACACCATCGGTACTGAACACTTTCGCGTTGGTCACACTAGCGTTGGAAGACAGACCACTTCAGGTTATACAGTGTCAAAGTAGATTGGGCCCTGGCCCCTTAAATTGTCCTGATAACGTTATCCAGAAAAGCGGTTAGGTTCAAATGTTCCCTTGCCAGACCCATAGGGGCAGGTGGCCCCTGGGCTGGGGTATGTCCTCCTCCTGGTCCGTTGCCAGACTCGAACCTGCAGGAGAGGGGAAAGTAGCAGGAGGGGCTGAAGCCCCTATGCTCTCAGCTGAGGCCCCTGAGCCCCGTGGGCTAAGGGGGGACAAACCCTGAGAAATCTCGCTTCCTTGCAGGCGTCAGGCGAAGGCGCTCGTGGTGCATTATGCAGGACTTTTGGAGCGCGCCATGCCTGGTGACAGGGTGCGCTTCCGTGCCAAGCGCAGTGGCCTGCGGTGATGCCCAAGGGGCTCCAAGGCAGCTGCTCGAGCTGGGGAAGCCACATCAGCCACTAGGGTGGTGGTCAGTACTGTATGAGATTCTCTGTGGTGGCAGGGAATTGGGATAAAGAGTCGTCCACCTTAGGCGGGAGATCGAAGCACTTTGCCAGGGGGGAGTCAGAGTCTGGCTCCACTGAAATTCTTTGCCAGCAGTCGACCGTAGTCAAGAGAACAAAGGGACAGAGCAGGCTAGAACTAGTCAAGCTCTCGTAACTCGTGTCCTTCAGGGTACTCGTGACCTCAGTCAGGAGACGTGAGTCCAAGGAACCAGGCACGCACAAATGTTTGTAAAGAACTTTTACTCCGTATTGTTTCTAATCTGCCGTGAGTAGATTCCGTCATTGTGAAGTTTCTTGCTGCCATGGGGAGGACACTGTACATTTCATATGTTTGATCTGCAATGTGTGATCTCAGGTTAAAAGAGAGTGTCCACCTACACAAAGCTGGGGCTGTCTCAGAGATCACAATTATGCTCTTTTATTGCCTGTGACATTTACCCACTTCATAGCCTGATCAGAATCTGGCTTAACTTGTGAGCCAATCTCTTGACCACAAAGTGGCCTTTTTGGAATTCAGACAAAATGGTTCTGGAAGCTGACTCATCAAGTAGATACACTGGGCCCCATTGTGCATAATTAAGATGGCCATACCGCTTAAAGTAGGGAAACATTAGGCTGAAAGAGTGAAAATTCAGATCCCAGGTAGCTTCACGTTGTTCTCTTGTGTATTGCAGCAGAACAGTAACCATATCCATAACCATATCCATATACTGCCACCAGTTCACATCATCAGATTGACTCTCAGCAATATCATGCAGAAGATTTTTGTCCTTTTCCTGATACTGGAATGAAATCAGTTCACTAATATCTGAGGATCATCACCATTAGCCATCCTAGCAAGACAGGTAGAGAAGACTTGGCATGAGAAGACCCTAAAGGGATTGCAGAGTAAACTTGTGTGCCATGGCTTTGTTGGATGCCTTTCCTGCCAGAACAAGTTCAACAGGGCCTTATCCAAGCAATCCACCATCCATACATTGGTCAGTCCAGATCCATTCATATGTTCTCCTATGGCCTTAAGGAAGTTGGTTGACAAGTTAAGTCCTCCTAGGCGAGGTATTCATCTGTTGTTCTATTCTGAAATTGCCCACTTTAACTCTTTAAGTCTGCAGTACAATGCTTGGTCAACTGTGATAACTGTTCCTGTCCAAAATGTTAAGATATGACAATGCATTTGTATTCAAAGTATCAAAACGTGTGCAGTAGCGAGGACTATTGGCAAATACCCCGCAGCAGTCTGTTGTTCCTTTGATGACAGTGACTGATTGAACACTGACCAAAAAGTCTTCATGTCTAAGTTTTGACAGTGCAAGAAGAAAGCTAGATCCGTAGCCTTTGCTTGTCTAGCATACTTATGCTCCTCTCCAGATTTTCCAAAGCATGATTAAGCAATGGGTGCTGAAAAAGT
Organism: Engraulis encrasicolus; assembly: GCF_034702125.1. Taxonomy (NCBI): domain Eukaryota; kingdom Metazoa; phylum Chordata; class Actinopteri; order Clupeiformes; family Engraulidae; genus Engraulis; species Engraulis encrasicolus. The sequence continues at coordinate 29,995,584 of NC_085874.1, forward strand.
TGGCTTGAATGTCCTATGAGTAATCCAGAGAGGATGTAGCTCCATCAGGGCATTTGGCACATTTAATGTATGTCTAGTAGACACCTCTATATCTTTAACAGAATCATCAATTGTTTGGCCTCTCTGCCATGCTGCCATTTGTGTTGCATGGGAAGTATTCTTCCCGTCAAGTGTTTCATCCAGGATATCAATGTTATCACATGTGTAGTGGATGAATTTATCTGCCACAATGTTTGTTGGAATAATGGCACCACTCTCGTGGTTCAGTGTTTTAGAGTGCTCTCAGCTAAGGAGGATCTGGACTTGGAGGACCTGGTCGTAACTCAGACAATGACCTGCCTGATTGAATAGTCATATAAGGTCTTTTACCCAATAGCTTGATGAAGAGTACAAGCAAGACTGACATGTTTCGGAGTCCATTTTTTGCCATCACTGACACAATAAACAAGGACTTTAGCCTCATTCAGAACTCTTCTTTGAGGAAGTTTTTCCTTGCCACCAATTCCATCATCTTCAAGAGATGTCTGGCCACTAACAACCAGGCTGAGTAGCATGTATAGACTATCTGGAATGTATGCAATAGTATCTGATAGAATATGTAAAATATGTCTGAACATTTTTCAAAATTTACGTTATATGTAATATCATGGTGTCATCTAGCGATTTCTGGACAGTTTTCAGAAGGGCCAATAGCAACTTTACTTCACATTATGCAAAGTATTTCTAAAATACTTACATCAATTTTCTTAACCATATAAACACACATAGGCTACAAATATCTTATTAGAAAAGCTAAATATTTAAAAACGTTTAGGCTAACACCTAGCCTACAATATTAACATTATTAGCATTCTAGAAGCTATTTTATACTTTTTAAAATCCTCTATAGTAGATACATTCATCAACAAACATTAATGGGACACAAAATGTTAGAAAAGAGCATTTATTTCCAAGTACAGCAATACTTGGTAAATATGCTCTGTCAAAAATAGCGTATTTTGGCAGCCATTTTGTTTTTCAAATTTAACTGTCAAAACCTCAAAATTCAGCTTGGGAACCAGTCTAGTTGAATTCAGCACACTTAAATTATATTAAGTACATAGGTTCCCAACTTTTACTAAAAAATGCTTCTAACATTCACAAATATGAAAAATGTGTCTAGACTATAACTGTGCATAGCTCCGAGCTGAGAAAAACACATTTAAAATGATCCTACTGTCCATCGCAAGTAGTTTAGGTAGATTGTTGATATGTGGCCATTTTGTTACTTGAAATTGCCACATTATTTGCAGACCAATCATATTTTGGATGCAAATAATGCAAATAATATGGCAATTTCAAGTAACAAAATTGCCACATTATTTGCAGACCAATCATATTTTGGATGTGCACACCCAGCTGCAGGGTCGGATTAACGCACAGGCTGCAATATTGAAAAATGCATCTGTAGTGTTGAGTACAGTTGGTAGACCTGCGGTTACCCTTCATTCCGAGATCGGACTTATGACAGCAAACTTGCTGTTGCTGGGGGCCCTACAGCAACCAGTAGCCTAGGGGTACCAGAGTCCGTCTTAATCCGGCCCTGCCCTGCATGTCAACGAGGTGGAATTTGCTGCTCACCTGATGAGGTCTTTGCAGAGCATTGGGAAGGGCTGCTTCTGGTAGTGGCCAAACACCTCAAACACGATGGGCTGCGTCCGCATGTACTCTATGAAGGACTTGGTCACCTCCACTGTGATCTGGACACACACACATGAACGCACACACACGCACGCACACACACGCACACGCACATAATAGTGTTAGTTGCTGTAGGCTACCATAAACCATTAGATACTTTCAGGCAATGTCCATGTCCTTTGATGGACACACACACACACTCTCTCTCTCTCTCTCTCTTTCTCTCTCTCTCTCTCTCTCTCTCTCTCTCCCTCTCTCTCGCTCTCTTGCATTTTGCACACACTTACATTTTGCACATGGTAGAAGCCCAGGGGGGGTCCTCGTCCAGTGTTCTTCAGGGGTTCTGTGGAGAACGCCTCGTCATGCCGATGGATGAAGCTACAGAAGAGAACAGATTTCCATAAAGAGATGAATCACTAGAAATAACCTGACAAAGGTGTGTGTGCGTGTGCGTGCGTGCCTGCGTGCGTGCGTGCGTGCGTGCGTGCCTGCGTGCGTGCGTGCTTGCGTGTGTGTGTGTACGCGTGTGTTCGCATGTGTGCATGCGTGTGTGCACCTGTGTATGAATGCATGAATGCAATGTGTGTGTGTGTGTGTGTGTGTGTGAGGTTTTCCTGTGTTTTTTGAAGAAATTGGCTGTTGTTTTGACAGCTATATGGAAACATGCTATTCCTCCAAAATTCTCAAATACCAACCATTGTGTAATGCTCTTAATAACTGTGGTTACTCTTGTAACACTATAGCATTAATCTTTGGTAGTTTGGGCCATGTCCATAAAATGTGTGTGCGTGGCTTACAGATTTGTGGACTCTCTAAAAGACAGGCTAAGCAATTGACCAAATTCTGCTCAGTATCCAGCATAATTGGGAGCCTTTTCATTTGGAGACGCAGGTGCCACATGTATCCTTAACCCTTTCATGCAGACACCATGAAAAAAATGTGCAAGATTTTTTATATATTGATTTTCTCACTCATAATGGAGCTAATATGAAGAATCTTTTGGAATTTTTCAAAAATCTCTTTTGATGTGGAAGTTATTTTACTGTCCACATATGTGGACACTGCGCATCAAAGGAGTGAAAAGTTATATAGGCCTATACTGTATTTCAAGTTCAAATTAAGCTGTTTTATTCATTTTTATGGTGTTTTATGCTATATAACAACACAATATAACACTTTAACACCATATATCACTGTAATTAACCAACAACAAAAACATATATATAAAAATAGCATTGTTTATATAGGCGGTCATAGAAAAATATGTGGGAAATTCTTATTGCATGCAAGAAGACAGCCGATGCTGGTGAACAAAAAGCTCAGTTTGATTCAGCATGTACTCTAGCTCAATCTTACATCATTTATGTTGTCCCTGTATAAAAGGTAATGTGAAATTTGCCTCCAGACACATGCTGTAGGCATTCATCAGCATTTTCAAGTATTTTCTGTAAAAAAAAATAGTGTTAAATAGACCCCCTATTATAAATGTAAGTTAATTTACTTACTTTCCATGTTACCTTGTGTCATATTACAACATTATATGACACTTATGCATTATACATTACACTATTTAAGGAACAAAGATGAAACAAAGAGAAAAAAAAACTGTCAATTTAGCAATATTTACATACACAGCTATGGCAAGATTTGTGGGGAAACCTTGTTGTATGTGGAAAAAACCTTAAATTCTGATGAAGACACATCTGTATTTGATTCAGCATGGATTCTAGCTCAATCCTACATCATTTATGTTGTCCCTATATGAAAGGTAATATGAAATTTGCCTCCAGACACATGCGTTTTGTAGTCATTCATCAGCATGTTCAAGTATTTTCTGTGAAAAAATAGTGTTAAATAGACCTCCTATTATAAATGCAAGTTATTTTACTTACTTTCCATGTTACTATATGTAATATTACAACATTATATGACACTTACACATTATATATTACAGTATTTAACGAACAAAGATGAAAAAAGAGAAAAAAAAACTGTCAATTTAGCAATATTTACATACACAGCTATGGCAAGATTTGTGGGGAAACCTTGTTGCATGTGGAAAAAAACTTCAATTCTGATGAAGACAGATCTGTATTTGATTCAGCATGTATTCTAGCTCATTCCTACATCATTTGTGTCATTTTGTGGTGAAAGAAACCCGAAATATGCCTATAGACACGTGCGTGAAACACTAATTTTAGGTAGTTTTTCTTGAATTTATTAAATTAAAAGTGTTAAAATGTGTTAAATATGTTAAAAAATAATTTATTTTCACACTATAATCATTATAAATGCTCATAACATTAAGTATTTGCCCAAAATGAGCAGAATATTCTCACGGTAATCATAAATAATATGTTTATCATTAGACTCCCTTGATGCGCAACGTCCACATACGTGGACAGTAGCTTTATATTGTATAAAAACCTACCTTTATTGTAAATTTGGATTTTAACAACATAGACTTCTCAAGTGAACTGTACTAAACATCATAATATTTTTTAAAACCTGAAATTGCCCTTTGGTGTGGTTGATTTTCAGATATAAACATGCTTGTTATGGTCATAATTCACATCGGTGGATTTCTTAGATTGATGATGTCATCAAACACTTAATATTTAGTGCAAAAAGTTATAACTGCTGTTAAAGTATTGTAATGAACCTCATGGTACTTCCCATATACAATTTGGAAAAAAATAACCACTATTTACCTATCTAAAGTGGGGTTAGAATTACTGTCCACGTATGTGGACACCGTGCATGAAAGGGTTATGACACTCTGTGAGTAGATCCTTTTAGCTTTGTGTAAAACTCCAATAAAATGTGGCTTGTGCTATGATAAACGGCTATCTGTCAATCCAAATAAAGAAGTAAAATGTGTATGAGTGTGTATGAGTGTGAGTGTGTCCATCCGTACTCACTTGAATTGGCAGAATATGTCTGCGTACTCGGCCGGGATGCTGGAGGCCTGAAGGACCGTCACCCTGAAGGTGAACTCGGAGCCGAGACGCAGGTGCTGCTGCATGGCCTTCTCCAGGCCACCCTCCAGGGGGCACTCTAAGCCACTCTTCAGCGGGCTACCGGGAGTATCTGGAGAGACTGCACGGGTTAGAAAAAACAAATTTAGAAATCACATATTTTGTTAATTGCATGATCTTCAATATTCGTTTAATAATAGAATCACACAAGGCTTTTTTAGCATCTAAGCCTCCTAACACAGGTTCCATTGGTGGCTCACCTTAGTGTTTGTTTGAAAACCTTTACTAGCATAGTGCTACACTACTGTGACATTGGTCGTAATACATTACAGCTTGGAAATTGGCATTCTCGTAACAACTAATTTATAACAGGGGGCATGTATTACTGTAACAGTTTCTGTTGCTTGTTAGCCCTTTAATTATTGATACAGCTGCAGTTAAGTGTTTACCTGTT
>NC_085874.1:30015695-30018195 GCF_034702125.1 Engraulis encrasicolus
CATGCAAGAGTCAAACTCTGCTTATGTAGGAGCCCCTGATTTTGAACCATGTTTTGTCCTTACCCCATGATTAACTACTGCAAAGTGTCTCATCCCAACTCGTCAGTCTCTGACTACCTTTGACCAGACTGCAATTTTTGACGTCCGAGGTATTCTATGTGCTTGGAGTCAAACTGTGACATGTGCCCCAAAGGCATTCCCTTGTGGCAGCATAACTTCACTGACGGCTAGGTTTAGGGAAAGGTCTAGGTTTAAGCCACCTAGTCAACATGCAATGTGGCAGGTATGCCCTCAACATCAAAAATTGCAGTCTGGTCGATGGTAGTGAGAAATTGACAATGAGGCTGATGGGATTAGGCTGAGTTGCGATTACTCCTTGCAAGAGGCACACCTTGGGAATCTCATGGAGGTTGTGTGACATTAGCCTGGTTTTGCCATCCCATCGAACTAATTTCATTGATACAGGGGGATTGGAACTGCTCATTTGACAAACATTTAGAAGATGGAGGGTGAACTCTTTATCCAATCGCTAATTTAAAATTTTAAAAACAATTAGGCGGTTGTCTGGTTACGAGACCAAACAATACCCCTCCCAGATCTCCAGCTCCAGATCGTCTTGACGAATGAAATTAGTATCAGAGGATGGTAAATTCAGGCTAGCATAATGTGCACATGGCAGTGGACAAAGTAAGCAGCGTCCTGGAGGAACCATGAAGCATCAACACAGGACAGGAAAATAGAACATATAGAAGGAGTGATGTATGACCAGCACCCCTCTCCCAAATAATGTGCTTTCATAAGGGCATCCATCCAAACCAATCAAGCAGCCCCAGAGCAAACAACAACCTAACACCAATAGAAATGCCACTCACTCACACACACACACACACACGCACGCACGCACGCGCGCGCACACACACACACACACACACACATACTTCCTATTTCAAAAACTGGTAAAATCAGTGGTAGGAGTGAGCTTAAAGTGATACTGTCGCATTTTTAGAAATAAGCTCATATTACACATCCCCTTGAGTTAAATAATTGAGTTTTACCTTTCTCCTGTACTTTCAACCGTTCTCTAAGTACGGCAGTGCAAATTTTACCTCCATGCTAGCAGTTAACATGGAGTCCTATGAGACCAGCTGGCGGTTAACTGGTCTCATAGGACTCCATGTTAACTGCTAGCTTGGAGGTAAAATTTTCACTGCCGTACTTAGAGAACGGTTGAAAGTACAGGAGAAAGGTCAAACTCAATTATTTACAGTAACTCAAGGGGATGTGTAATATGAGCTTATTTCCAAAAATGTGACAGTATCACTTTAAGGGGACACAGTCCAGCCAACCACACAACATCCCATAGCAACAGGGTGGTAGTTGATCTGCTCAACCTCTCAGTCCAAAACCGTCCTGTTAATCAAAAGCGCCAACCTGTCCACCATCAAAGATGTCAATCAAGCAACCTAAATGCCAACTCAGACACCCAAACAAACACATACTCTACTGTAGAGTCCATGGCACATTGCCTTTATCCTACTTGCATGACTTCAATGTCATCTTTCTTTCAATTTCAGAAGCACGTCATACTTAATATTTGTAAGGGGACAACATATAATGTAGCTGGTAACAGGCATTACTATTTTCAACTATTTTCAGGGTGCTGCTGTCCCAAATCATGGACTCAAAAGACAACACTAACATTCACAACTGCTATTGCTGTATGGCACCTCTCTGTTTCACCCATGTTCATAATCTGGCCTGCAGCTTCACATTATATAATAAGCTTTCATATCAACAGCAGTTAGCCTGCAACAAATGACCTACTTAGTTCTTAGTTCAGTTTGTTTTGAATGTTGTGACAGAATCAAACAGACTCGGCTGTGCATGAAATAAAGTGGCTCAAGAACCCCGATAAATTTCATTCTGAAATAACAGCATTAGAAATGTATAATGGGAAATTTGAATATATAAACAGAGGCGCTAATGTTAACTCTGAATTGCTGATGTGAACACGCACCACAGTTTGCACTTGACATAGTAACAAATTTGATTTGGACCGAATAATCGAGGAGGTGGTGTGAAAGCACCCTTGCTGCACTTAAACACCAGGTGCGGCACACGAGGCAATAGCTGTGGAGGTAGTTTTCCATCTTCTAAAGCCTGCAACTTATTTTACCACTAGGCTAGTCATACTATAACTAAAATTCCTATCTACCTCAAACCAAAATGACCACTGAAAATCGATAATTAAAAAAATAAATTTAAAAAAAATGAATGGAATACGCCAGCGTCCTTTACTTTCAAGTGTCTTAGTGGGCTTTTTTTCAGTAATAAGTCAAGTTAAAATCGCAACAAAAATGGTGCTTTTCAATTCCTGCCGCAGCAAAATGGCAACAACACTGGAAAAACAATCCTTTTTTGGAAATCTTTGTGCACCATCGGGCATTTCAGATTGCACATTTTTGAGGAAATGCCCGCAAATTCCTGGTGGGACTGGGTA
>NC_085874.1:30028195-30030695 GCF_034702125.1 Engraulis encrasicolus
GTTCATTGACTTCAGCTCAGCATTCAATACCATAATACCACAACAACTCATCAGAAAACTGGACAAACTAGGTTTCAGCACCTCCCTCTGCAACTGGCTGCTGGACTTCCTGATGCAGAGACCACAAGCAGTACGGGTAGGGAATAACACCTCAAGCACCCTGACCCTGAGCACGGGGGCTCCGCAAGGTTGTGTTCTCAGCCCCTGCTGTTCACGCTGCTGACACATGACTGCACAACGACCCACAGCACTAACCATCTAGTGAAGTTTGCGGATGATACAACACTGGTGGGCCTCATCACTAAGGGCGATGAGACCCACTACAAAGAAGTAGACCTGCTGGCCAGATGGTGCAAAGACAACAACCTCCTGCTGAATGTCAACAAGACCAAGGAGATTGTTGTCAACTTTCAGAGGGTCCAAAAACAACTGCCACCACTGACCATCGACGGTGATGCTGTGGAGAGAGTGAGCAGCACCAAGTTCCTTGGAGTGCACATCAGCGACGACCTCTCTTGGACCACCAACACTACATCACTGGCGAAGAAGGCCCATCAGCGTCTCTACTTCTTGCGCAAACTAAAGAAGGCAAGTGCTACACCCTCCATCATGACAACATTCTACAGAGGAACCATAGAGAGCGTCGTGTCCAGCTGCATCACAGTGTGGGGAGGAAGCTGCACGGAGAAAAACAGGAAGACACTCCAGCGTGTTGTGAACACAGCGAAGAAGATCATTGGAGTACCACTCCCCTCCCTGCAGGACATTTACACCGCACGCCTCCCCCGAAAAGCACTGATGATCATCAAAGACACAAGCCACCCTGCACACAAACTGTTCAGCCTCCTGCCCTCTGGAAAGAGGTACAGGCGCCTCCGTTCCCCTACCACCAGGCTTACAAGCAGCACGATGCATCAAGCAATCAAGATACTGAACACTCAACCCACTCTCCCTTCACTGTCAGCCTCTAGCCAGCCAGGCCACTGACAACGCTCCCCCCCTCATCCCCACCACACCATATCTGCGACTGAACACTCCACCTGCACTACTANATCTGTGACTGAACTTTCAAACTGCACTAACTCGAAACATACATAGGCACACACACACATAGACACACACACACACACACACACACACACACACACACACACACACACACACAAGCACACTGCACTTTCTGCACTAAACCCAAACATACACACACTGACACACAACTCATACTCACACACATACACACACACACACACACACACACACATACACAGGTACACACACACAGACGCACACCGCACTTTCTACCTGCACTAAACACACACACACACACACACACACACACACACACACACACACACACACACACACATACACACACACACAACACACGCACACAAAACACATACAAACACACACACACACATACTGCTGCTGGTGTATTTAAATAAAAACCTTTTTTAATTATTTATTTCTTCAAATGCTACTATTACTATGTCAGAACGCTATAAAGGACTTTTAGGAAAAAGAACAACAAAATACCTCCTCTTAATGTATGTTCTCTACAAGTCTTCTGTTGTCCAGTCTTGCACTTTAAATGTCTGTATGAGCAATGTCTACGTCCATACTGTCTATGTCCATGTATGAGTACTGTCTATGTCTATACTGTCTATGTCCTTACCTAGATTAGTCTATGTCTGCATGGGAGAGCAAGAAACGCAATTTCAAATTCTTTGTATGACCAGTGCATGTAAAGAAATTGACAATAAACTTGACTTGACTTGACTTGATGTGCATATGTATGAATGTAAGACTGCTGCCATCAAACAGTCTGGCGAAAGCTAAGAGGAATCCGTCTCCGTGGAGGGTGGGAGATGGTCTGATCTTACTCTGCCTTTTAAATTCATTGGAGTTCCAAATTCAAATATATTTTGCTTTATTAGCATGACTGTTGCGATATTGTGTTGCAAAAGCTTACAAATAATAAAACAAAAGTGTGAATAGTGTTGTCATAACCAATCAGTAACGGACTTTGCGGATGAGTTCTGTGTCACCAATCTCAACTGTTGGCTAAACAGTGAGCGAACCGAACTAGGAGGGTTTCACCAGACTATGTGCAGAGCCAAAATCTTTGGGTGGAGTACATAGGATGGTGTCGCCAGGTTAACCCTTTGAGGAGTACCATCACAAACATGTGATTAGAATTTTGCCAAATTTTTGAGTTCTCATTATGATGTCATAAGGACTTTGCGAGATTTTTAACACAAACATCAATGGGAGCTGTAGAATGTTCCAATAAAATTCTAGAAGAACTGGGAAAAAGTCCTTACTCCTCAAAGGTATGCCCCTGCTTCCTACCATCTGGTACCACAATGGAAATAAGCTTCAGGGCTATGTTGTGTCTATCCCTGACTATTCCTTTCTTTTAACCCTCCTGTTATCCTTAGATTTAGGTTACATCCATGCTCCTCTTAAATGTCTACAAAATCAGTAGAAGCAAAAGCTT